>NW_028318973.1:0-180038 GCF_062004578.1 Staurois parvus
CCCTCTTTTCTCCCCCCCTTCCTTCCATCTCTTCCTTCTATCCTTTCTTCCTCCCTTCCTTCCCTTCCTTCCTTCCATTTTTCCTCCCCTCCTTCCTCCCCCCTTCCTTCCTTCCGTCCTTTCCTTCTAGCCTTCCTTCCTCCCCTTCCTTCCTCTCCTCTCCCCCCCTCCTTCCATCTCTTCCTTCTATCATTTCTTCGTCCCCTTCCTTCCTTCCTTCCTTCCTTCCTCCCCACCTTCCTCCACCCCTTCCATTCTTTCCTTCCTTCCTTCCTTCCTCTCCTTTCTCCCCCCCCCTTCCGTCCCTTCCTTCCTCCCCCCTTCCTTCCATCCATCTCTTCCTTCTATCCTTTCTTCCTCCCCTTCCTTCCTTCTTCCTTCCTTCCTTCCTTCCTCCCCCCTTCCGTCCTTTCCTTCTAGCCTTCCTTCCTCCCCTTCCTTCCACTCCTCTTCCCCCCCTTCCTTCCATCTCTTCTTTCTATCATTTCTTCCTCCCCTTCCTTCCTCCCCACCTTCCTCCACCCCTTCTTTCCATCCCTCCTTCTATCCTTCCTTCCTCCCCTTCCTTCCCTCTTTCATCCCCCTCCTTCCTTTCTTCTGTCCCTTCCTTCATACCCTTTCTTCCCTCCTTCCTTCCTCCCCTTCCTTCCTCCCCTCCCCCCCCCCCTTCCTTCCATCCATCCCTTCCTTCCTTTCTCCCTTGCTTCCTTTCTTCCTCCCCTCCTTTCTCCCCCCTCCCTTCCATCTCTTACTTTCTTCCTCCCCTTCCTTCTATCCTTCTTTTCCTTTCCTTTCTTCCTTCCTCCCCTCTTTCCTCCCTTCCTTCCCTCCTCCCCCCTCCTTCCTTCTTTCCCTCCTTCCTCTCCTTCCTTCATTCCCTTCCTTCCCTCTCCTTCCTTCCTTCATCCTCTTCCTTCCCTCCTTCCTTCCTCCCATTCCTTCCCTCCTTCCTTCCTCCACTTCATTCCCCCCTTCCTTCCTCCCCTTCCTTCCCTCGCTTCCTTCCTCTCCTTCCTTTCTCTCCCCCTTCCTTCCGTCCCTTCCTTCCTCCCCTTCTTTCCTTCCTTCCTCTCCTTCCTCCCCTCCTTTCTCCCCCCCTTCCTTCCATCTCTTCCTTCTATCCTTTCTTCCTCCCCTTCCTTCCTTCATTCCTCCCCTCCTTTCTCCCTCCTTCCTTCCTTCCGTCCTTTCCTTCTAGCCTTCCTTCCTCCCCTTCCTTCGTCTCCTCTCTCCCCCCCTTCCATCTCTTCCTTCTGTCATTTCTTCGTCCCCTTCCTCCCCACCTTCCTCCACCCCTTCCTTCTTTCCGTCCCTCCTTCTATCCTTCCATCCTCCCCTTCCTTCCTTCCTTCCTTCCTTCCTCTCCTTTCTCCCCCCCTTCCTTCCCTCTCTTCCTTCTATCCTTTCTTCCTCCCCCTTCCTTCCCTTCCTTTCCTTCCTTCCTTCCTTCCTTTCTCCCCCCCTCCTTCCTTCTTTCCTTTCCTTCCTCTCCTTCCTACATCCCCTTCCTTCCCTTTCTTCCTCCCCCCTCCTTCCTTCCTTCATTCCTTCCTCCCTCGCTTCCTTCCTTCCTCTCCTTCCTTTCTCCCCCCTTCCCTTCCGTCCCTTCCTTTCTCCCCCCTTCCTTCCGTCCCTTCCTTCCTCCCTCGCTTCCTTCCTTCCTCTCCTTCCTCCCCTTCCTTCCTCCCCTCCTTTTCTCCCCCCTTCTATCTCTTCCTTCTATCCTTTCTTCCTCCCCTTCCTTCCTTTTTTCCTTCCTTCCTTCATTCCTCCCCCCTTCCGTCCTTTCCTTCTAGCCTTCCTTCCTCCCCTTCCTTCCACTCCTCTCCCACCTCCTTCCTTCCATCTCTTCCTTCTATCATTTCTTCCTCCACTTCCTTCCATCCTTCCTCCACCCCTTCTTCTTTGCGTCCCTTCTTCTATCCTTCCTTCCTCCCCTTCCTTCCTTCCTCCCTTGCTTCCTTCCTCTTCTTCCTCCCCTCCTTTCTCCCCCCCTTCCTTCCATCTCTTCCTTCTATCCTTTCTTCCTCCCCTTTCTTCTATCCTTCCTTCCTTCCTTCCTCCCCTCTTCCTTCCTCCTCCCCCCTCCTCCTTCTTCTCCTTCCTTCATCCCCTTCCTTCCCTTTCTTTCTCCCCCCTCTCCTTCCTTCCTTCCGTCTCTTCCTTCATCCCCTTCTTTCCCTCCTTCCTTCCTCCCATTCCTTCCCTCCTTCCTTCCTTCCCTTCCTTCCGTCCCTTCCTTTCTCCCCCCTTCTTTCTGTCCCTTCCTTCCTCCTTTCCTTCCTCCCTCGCTTCCTTCCTTCCTCTACTTCCTCCCCTTCCTTCCTCCCCTCCTTTCTCCCCCCTTCCTTCTATCCTTTCTTCCTCCCCTTCCTTCCCTCCTCCCCCCTCCTTCCTTCTTTCCCTCCTTCCTCTCCTTCCTACTCCCCTTCCTTCCCTTTCTTCCTCCCCCCTCCTTCCTTCCTTCCCTCATTCCTTCCTCCCTCGCTTCCTTCCTTCCTCTCCTTCCTTTCTCCCCCCCCTTCCTTCCGTCCCTTCCTTTCTCCCCCCCCCCTTCCTTCCGTCCCTTCCTTTCCCCCCCCTTCCTTCCGTCCCTTCCTTTCTCCCCCCCTTCCTTCTGTCCCTTCCTTCCTCCTCTTACTTCCTTCCTTCCTTCCTCCCTTCCTTCCTTCCTTCCTTCCTCTCCTTCCTCCCCTCCTTTCTCCCCCCCTTCCATCTCTTCCTTCTATCCTTCCTTCCTTCCTTCCTTCCTTCCTTCCTTCCTTCCTTCCTTCCTTCCTTCCTCCCCCCTTCCTTCCGTCCTTCCCTTCTAGCCTTTCTTCCTCCCCTTCCTTCCACTCCTCTTCCCCCCCCCCTTCCTTCCATCTCTTCCTTCTATCATTTCTTCCTCCCCTTCCTTCCTTCCTTCCTTCCTCCCCACCTTCCTCCACCCCTTCCTTCTTTCCGTCCCTCCTTCTATCCTTCCTTCCTCCCCTTCTTTCCCCCTTCCTTCCTCCCCTTCCTTTCTTCCTTCCTCCCCTTCCTTCTCTCCTCCCCCCTCCTTCCTCTCCTTCCTTCATCCCCTTCCTTCCCTTTCTTCCTCCCCCCTCCTTCCTTTCTTCTGTCCCTTCCTTCATCCCCTTCCTTCCCCCCTTCCTTCCTCCCCTTCCTTCCTTCCTTCCTCCCATCCTTTCCCCCCCTTCCTTCCTTCCTCTCCTTCCTCCCCTCCTTTCTCCCCCCTCCCTTCCATCTCTTCCTTCTATCCTTTCTTCCTCCCCTTCCTTCTATCCTTCCTTCCCCCCCTTCCTTCCCTCCTCCCCCCTACTTCCTTCTTTCCTTCCTTCATCCCCTTCCTTCCCTTTCTTCCTTCCCTCTCCTTCCTTCCTTCCGTCCCTTCCTTCACCCCCTTCCTTCCTCCCATTCCTTCCCTCCTTCCTTCCTCCACTTCTTTCTCCCCTTCCTTCCTCCCCTTCCTTCCCTCATTCCTTCCTCCCTCGCTTCCCCCCCCCCTTCCATCCCTTCCTTCCTTCCTTCCTCCCTCGCTTCCTTCCTTCCTCCCCTCCTTTCTCTCCCCCTTCCTTCCATCTCTTCCTTCTATGCTTTCTTCCTCCCCTTCCTTCCTTTCTTCATTCCTCCCCCCTTCCTTCCTTCCGTCCTTTCCTTCTAGTCTTCCTTCCTCTCCTCTCCCCCCCCTCCTTCCATCTCTTCCTTCTATCATTTCTTCGTCCCCTTCCTTCCTTCCTTCCTTCCTTCCTTCCTTCCTTCCTTCCTCCCCCCCCTTCATTCCTTCCATCCCTTCCTTCTATCCTTCCTTCCTCCCTTTCTTTCCCCCCTTCCTTCCTTCCTTCCTTCCTTCCTTCCCTCTTCCCCCCCCTTCCTTCCATCTCTTCCTTCTATCATTTCTTCCTCTCCTTCCTTCCTCCCCCCTTCCGTCCATCCCTTCCTTCTATCCTTCCTTCCTACCTTCCTTCCTTCCCTCCTTCCTCTCCTCCTTCTTCCCCCCCTTTCTTCCATCCCTTCCTTCTATCCTTCCTTCCTCCCCTTCATTCCTCCCCTTCCTTCTTTCTCTCTTCCCCCCCTTCCTTCCATCTCTTCCTTCTATCATTTCTTCCTCCCCTCCCTTCCTTCCTTCCTTCCATCCTCCCCCCCTTCCATCCTTCCGTCCCTTCCTTCTATCCCTCCTTCCTCCCCTCCCTTCTATCCTTCCTTCCTCCCCTTCCTTCCTTCCTTTCCTTCTTCCCTCCCTTCCTTTCTTCCTACACTCCGTTCTCCTCCCCTGCACATACTACCCACCGCCATACACTCCATACCCCTGTCCTAGCACTATGTGTCACACCGCTGACCTCCGCACTGTGCATCATTTTGTTTCCCTATTTATGTAAAGCACTTATTTTCCTTTTCTGTTTACATTGCTTTATGTTAATATTGTTAAAGTTGTTGTTGTTAATATTTATTTTTGTACCTTTATTCTGGATAAAACACCTAACAGTGCCATTTCATGAGATAATTTATGACTGCATGTTTAAGGGTGGAATTAGGGGCTGGTCAGGGTAGGGGTTGGGTGGGGCAGCTGGTGGCAAGTAACTCTTAAGACCTGACTGTGACGATCGTGCGTCAGACCCCAGTCCTTCTCACCAAACTCGCGACCGAAGGACTAGCCAATCTAAAACTGCGATGTCACGTGCGTAACAATGCCACGCCCAGCTGCACCCTGCACAACGATTTCCCAGCTAATGAACCACAAATCGATGTAACGGCAGCCTGGGTGCGATTGTTACTGGGTCAGGTTAATTACGCAATTAATCCTTCACACTGCCACCACCTCCTTTTTGTACAGAGAAAGAGGAAACTCGGCAATATCAGCAATACACTAGGATGAATGGATAATCGTCTGTATACCACTATCATCACAGACAGGTTATACAGAAGGTTAAACACACATAGTAGCGCTCTTCAGCGGCAGGAATTCGTAAGTTGCATTAACGAGCTATAGAAACAGTTCAACACTTTCAGAAAAAAAGATTTATTACTAAAAGGTCAAAAGGGTGCAATAAAATGATTTACAGAGAAAAGATGTAACCAATATATATATATAAATATACAGAGAACAATAGCACAGCAAAGAGGTAACAGAAAGGAGGTTAAAGGGTTAACGTACTTGCCAATCAGCCTTGGGTTAAGCAGATCAAGTTTCAGAGCAAAAGGACACCGTCTCCGAAGTTGGTTCTGATGTTAAAAGGGAGAATTCTTCAACTTCAACTCTTAGGCCTGACAGCCTATTTTGTTGTCCCCCAGCAGGGGGTGTCTCTGAAGCCAAGGACCAATGCCTCATTTGGGGAGAGATTGTCTGGGCAGAGACTTAAACTAGAACCAAATCTCTCTTAGCTCATATTTTGGTTCATAACTTTTCCTAGGCACAAGTACCATTCCACCCGCGGGTAGATTAATATGCAGATGCATCTGAGGAACAGTTAGATATGAAAATATAAAATACAGACTTGAATGGTTCAAGAGATGTAATTTTCTGCTTTCCTATATATTCCAGCCAAGGAGAGTGACATATCAAACTGTTTGTCTTCTCGTGGCCAATCTGAAGATATACCTGGTTTTTATGTAAGTCTCTCATATTCCAAGATATGAGACATAGGGGAAAATGGATTTAAAAGTGTTATCTAGTTTCTTACTCCTCTGGAATGTTTTTGAACTTAGGGGAAGGCTTGGGCTATCCTTTTACAATGTGCCAGATTGCACAGGTTCTTAGCCCGCCCGGCACCCAGCTCAGAGATGTTTTATAGCTCGGAGCTTCCTTCTGTGCTCTGGCCTGCCTTTGACACTTCCAACACACACACCGACCAAATGCCACTGTGGATCTTAGAGAGGGAGGGGGAGAATGAGGAAAAATATGTTTGTACAAGATGGATGATCCTTTGCCAAGATGGAGGTTGGAGCAAAATGGTTGAACCGCGCCCATTTCTATGGGTATGATTGCTACACTGACTAGTAGCTCAAGACTTGAAATTGTGAGCCCTGGTATATAGGTTCTAAAATATATATGTGCTGTACATTTATTTCATCCATATGAATGCATTAAACATTGTGTAGCCCAGGGGTGTTCAACCTGTGGCCCTCGGAACTCTTTGATGTTGCCCTCGACCTCAAACCAGGGAAGCACACTTCCATGATATCCTTCTAGTTTGGCGTGCTTTCTAAAAAGTGCACCACACCCACAAAATATGAAAGAAGTGTATGGCAAAGAACAACTAACCTGCAGGAAAGCGACAGGTGCACTGCACTGCACCTGTAGTGCGGGTAAACCACAGTGCATCAATGTTAAAGCAGCTTTATAGGGGGCTCAGGACAGAAAGGGCTCATTTACACGCATAGACTTCAGTGGGGTTTGCTAAATTTGAACTTCGAGCAAGAATCAGAAAATTATTTGCAAACTAGCATAAAACCAAATTGCTGCACTTACAGGGTATACGTATGAATATTAGCCTCCATACAGTTCAGCGGCACATCCACTTGCTGGTAAAGCTGGCGCTCTACTGGAAGTGACATCAACAGATGCGATGGCAATAGCATGGTTCTGCCCTAACACGTTTCGTGCGTGTCACATCTTCAGGGGATCAGTATATGTGTAAAAACTGAATGCACAGCATATGGATTGCTAGATATGGTTTATAGCACTAGCCCCTTGTTATAATTAATGCATAATTTTTGATCTAATTATTTGCAGCACTTAAAAATAACCACAAATAAAAAATATTAAACAATAAAACACCCGTGACAAGTGTATAATCAATAAAAAAAGAATATGAACAGACCAAAAATATAAAATACTTAATGAAAATTCTTCTCGTCTATATTATCACATCTTCAGATGTTTTCCATATATGGTGTCTTGAATTGTCCTGAACTTCCACCTTAAATAAAAGTGCGCACTCACCAGACTCAGTTGCTGTCTAAACAAATAGAACAGCATGAAATGCTTTGTTAGAAAATGAAGCTCTTCTCCAAGAAAAGGTGCTCCAAGCGAATCAATGTCTCTCCACCACTCTTTTAGCCCGTTGAGACCACAAAAGACCATCAAAAATGAAAAAGGTCTTACAGTGTCGTAATTTTATTAAAAACAGATATCCAAAACCAATAGCTTTATAAACATATATTAAATCATCTGACCAAAGATATCACTTACATGTTCAGCTGCCAATCCTAAATGAGAGTGGCGGCGGGACCTCTGGCGTATCAATAAAATCTCTCTACAGCTGTTTAGTGGGAGAGCGCATCATCAGGAGCTTCCTTTTACGATTAAAGTTTTTGTTGAGGTAAGGTGCAAAGACTGATGACTAAGGTATTGCAGATATTACGGCTGCTCTTCACCATATAAAACCTCAACCTACTCTTGTGACCTCCCCAAACAACAGAGGACACTGACCCTCTTTGGAGTTGAAAAAGGCCATAGCAGACATTTTATTAAACAACAAGATTACAACTTTGTTACCAAAATACAAATTCTTTATATAACTCTCTGAACATTAATCACCTTAATGTTATTACAAATATGACCTAATTAAAGTCTAGGGTCTTAGAAGGCAACTTGTATATCAACCAACTGGCTGTATCTACCACCAAAATAGACTTCAAGGCCCCCAGCCACAAATACACGACTTGGGGACAATTTACTAAGAAATACCCTTGATACAGTCAACTTACTCTTGAACCATTACTGCAATACATTTACTAGGGTAGGTACACCCATACCTGTGAAGGGCCCAACCCATTCACCAAAATTTAAACCATCACTGCCTTTCAAGACCCTGAGACCCCTGCTGAAAACGGCTATGACAAAATCCAGAAAACAAGCGAACCCCCAAAACATACAGTAACATGGCCAAGCAATCCCCCATATAGGAAACTGTCCGAGCACCACCACCATAGAAAGGCAAGAAATAAAACAAAGTAAGTACCGAAAACATGGAGCCGCAAGACGTCATATGGGAGGGAGGATGGGAGAAGCTTGTTCTATGCTGTATCAGCTCCAACTGACTCTGACCACTTTGGCACCGCCCCTCTTGCTCCACCCGAGGCACCTGGCCCCTCTTGAGCCACACCCGAACTTCTTCCAATCAGCTAATACACCTTTTTCCCTTCTTAAACAAAATCTCCTTTAATAACCCTACGTTGCTCTGGCCTGTCCTGCAAGCCTAGTCATGTCAGACCTTCCGCCTATGCTGCCCATCTAGCTGCAGGCCTTATTCTTAAATGAAAGTATTTGGCATTTTGCTTATTAGGCACTGGCCAAAGAAATGATCACTTTGGTACTACTGGCTTGAACATGACAATGAACATGGACCAAGAATGCCGGTTTCTTTTCTTTCTTGGCAGGAATTAGGATGTATGGCAGTGTACAGAGGATTTTTTGACAACGTGCCTTTGGCTGTGATGTCACATGGGCAGGCTTATAGCAGCCTATTCATCCATACAGTGACCAGCCAGGCAAACTTCTCTGTGCAATGAACGCATCAAAATCCTCTGCAGGTATAATGATCAAGTTTAAAAAACATTCTAATTATAAAGTTGATTATCTGGCCTTCCCTTACGCTAGCCTTTCTTAACCTCTTCAACAGAGAGGAACCCTTGAAATAACTTTCCAGTCTCATGGAACCCCTGCAAAAAAAATACTTTATCTACAACTCCTAATACATTAGTGTGATGGTCAGTGGGAAGAATGCTCTCTACCCTTGTGGTCATTGGGACAAATTACCCCCTTACAATAGCTAAAAAAATCAGTGGTGTCAGTGGAAACTTATCTGAGAGGTAGAAATTGCTCATTGTTCAAGGATCTCCTAGGAACCTCTGGAAGAACCCTGGTTGAAAAACCCTGCCTTACACTATTAAAGTGGTTTTAAAGGTGTGGATTCACTTTAAATGGTAACATTTCTCATATCTGTTTTAGAAGTTTTCTTACAGAAGTTTTGATGTCCTTGTTTCTAAGGCTGTAAATAAATGGGTTGAGCATTGGTATAATGACACTGTACATGATACTGATGTCCCAATCATAGGTTGGTGAGTAGATGGAGCTTGGACGAAAATACATAAATATGATTGTGCTATAGAGGAGGATGACTATGGTGAGGTGAGATGAGCAAGTGGTGAAGGACTTCTTACTTCCTTGGGATGACTTTAGAATCAACACTGCTCTGATGATCAGTACATAGGACCCAAGGATTAAAAGCACTGGTGCAAAGTTGATGACAGAACTTTCAATGCAGTCAACTTTCTGCCGGGTTTCTGATAAGCCAGAGCAAGATAGCATGAGTATGACAGGATAGTCACAGAAGAAGTTTTGGCTTACCCAATTACAGAAGAGATGAGAAGAAGCCAGCCAAGTGTAGAAAGTAGAGTGGAGGCAAACAATAATCCAAGAAAAAGTCACCAGACAGATACAAGTTCCCCTGTTCATAATTAAAAGGTACCGTAGGGGAAAACAAACTGCACAGTAGCGATCAAAGGCCATGATAGCCAACAAAAAGCCATCCATGCTACCTGCTACCATCAAGAGAAAGAGCTGGAAAAGCAGTCATGGGTGGAGATGTGGGTGTCTCCAGACAGGAGGCCATACAAACCCCTGGGAATGATAATGGAGCTCAAAAGATCAGTGGTGTCAGTGGAAACTTATCTGAGAGGTAGAAATTGCTCAAGGAACTCCTAGGAACCTCTGGAGGAACCCTAGTTGAGAAACCCTGCCTTACACTATTACAGTGGTTTTAAAGGTGTGGATTCACTTTAAATGGTATCATTTCTCATATCTGTTTTAGAAGTTTTCTTACAGAAGTTTTGATGTCCTTGTTTCTAAGGCTGTAAATAAATGGGTTGAGCATTGGTATAATGACACTGTACACGACACTGAGGTCCCGATCATAGGTTGGTGAGTAGATGGAGCTTGGACGAAAATACATAAATATGATTGTGTTATAGAGGATGACCATGGTGAGGTGAGATGAGCAAGTAGAGAAGGTCTTCCTTCTTCCTTGGGATGACTTTAGAGCCAACACTGCTCTGATAATCAGTACGTAGGATACAAGGATGAAGAGTAAGGGACTAAAGACCACGATGGAAGCCTCAATGAAGCCAGCCTGGTTTAGAGTTTCCAAGCCACCTGAACAGGATAGCTGCATTATTACAGGAAGGTCACAAAAGTAGTGGTTGATAACCCATCTACAGAATGGCCGATAAGTAGTCAGCACAATGCAGAAAGCAGAGTGGAGACATACGAAGGTCCAACAGAAAGCAACTAGACCAGTACAAGTCCTACTGTTCATAATTATCAGGTAACGTAGGGGAAACCAAACTGCACAGAATCGGTCAAAGGCCATGATGGTCAACAAATAACTGTCCATGTTGGCCACTGCCAGAAACAGGAATAGCTGGACAATACAGCCATGAATAGAGATAGAGATGTCTTCAGACAGGAGGCCATACAATGTCCTGGGGATGATAATGGATGTAAAACATACATCCACAAAGGCAAGGTTTCCCATAAAGACATACATTGTGGTGTGAAGTTGTGGCTGTGAAACAATAAGCATGAGGATGAATGTGTTTCCTGCAATGCAGAGGACATATGAAGCCAAGAAGAAGGAGGAAAGAGGAAAGAGAAGGTGAGGTGTATCAGAAAATCCCAACAGGAAAAAGCCAGCAAGAGTCTTATTCCCAGGCGGCTCCATGTTTATATCAACTGGTTACGAATATGAAGAAAAGCTTGTGATCACATCATGATGCCAAGCATCTGAATGAATATGCTCCCTGTTAAAAAAACATTAAGACATTATGTATAGAATAACAAGACAATTTAGAATAAAGCCAGAAGCAAAATAAGAGGAGTTTATGGTGCAAAAAAGTAGCCTAAAAAGTAGTAACAGCTAAACACAGTTCATAAGTCCACATAAAGAAAACTTGCTTGGCCCCAGAGCAGCTCCTCTGCAGATTCAAAGTGATCTGTAATAGAGTCAAATGGACACCAGATGGTACTTCTAAGTGTTGCAAGTTAGTGTTTATTATTACAAAATAGTGAAAATACACCCATACTTAGTACAGTGAAAGAAGAAATGTCTTAAAAACCAAAATAAGTCATCTCAGGCTTAAAAGGCGTAGCCATGCCCCCTTACATGCCCCACATGTGCAATGGCATCTGACGTCATCCTGGAATTTTTCCAAAGCTGTCACACTGGCTTTGGTGTCATAGCTCTACATGCTGCAAGCGGCTTTTCTCTACACCTTCCTGGATTGCTGCAGTTTGTCCTGAGTCCCTTGGATGACTCCTTTGGTTTTAAGATATGCCTTCTTTCATATTACTAAATGTGAGTATATTTTTCGCTGTTTTCAATAATAAACACAACTTACTAAACTTAGAAGCGCCCTCAGATGGCCATTTTTCTCAAAGCCAGAAGAAGGCTACAATGTACCGAAAGAACTGGGTGCACAGCCATCCAGAGCAGTATGCCCGAGCTGTCAAGGAGGAGGACTGTTAGTAAACAAAACAAAACAGTGTTCCTCCCCATCGGTGATCATCGGAAATCACCGGGTGCCGGCGAGTAATTACAAAACAAAGAGGGTTGTGAAAAGAGATTCACAGAGAAAGCGGCTACATTATGAACAGAATGTGATACTCAGAAAAATTTCCAAAAATTATGCTTTATTACACATACAAATTTGACATATGGGCATTCGCCCTGGTTTACCATCACCTCAGTATGAGACAATACACAGACCTAAAACCATATAAAATGACGCCAAGACCGGTCTGAATGCATGTGCCACAAAGGCAATGACTACTAGAGTCTAAAGTCTTTGTAGCACTGGCGCATAGGTGAACACTTCCCAAAGGAGGTGTATGCAAAAAATTATACCATAGGTATACCATATAACATGTTATAAATATGTAGACTATGCTACTACCCTAATGGTTATATCCCAAACAAGGAGTTTCAAAAAATTATACTATGGATATAAGTAGAGATGAGCGAATTATTCAAAAATTCGATTCGGCTGATTCGCCGAATTTGCGGGAGAAATTCGATTCGCTGCGAATTTAACTAATTAAAAGGGTTTCTAGGCTTCAGAGAGCCTTTATATTAGTGCAGAACACTGTACCTTTAATTTAAATGCCCTTGGAGTCTGCTGGGGAAGAGAAATAATACTGTCAGTCAGTATGACATGCAGATGAGTGCCGTCGATCTTAGAATCACCGCACACTTCACTCATTTGGGCAGTCACGGGGCACGACGAAGAAGGAGAAGAAGAAGAAGAAGAAGAAGAATGAAAAGAAGAAGAAGAAGAATGAAAAGAAGAAGAAGAATGAAAAGAAGAATGAAAAGAAGAAGAAGAAGAATGAAAAGAAGAAGAAGAAGAATGAAAAGAAGAATGAGAAGAATGAAAAGAAGAAGAAGAAGAATGAAAAGAAGAATGAAAAGAAGAAGAAGAATGAAAAGAAGAAGAATGAAAAGAAGAATGAAAAGAAGAATGAGAAGAATGAAAAGAAGAAGAAGAATGAAAAGAAGAATGAGAAGAAGAATGAAAAGAAGAATGAGAAGAAGAATGAGAAGAATGAAAAGAAGAATGAGAAGAATGAAAAGAAGAATGAAAAGAAGAAGAAGAATGAAAAGAAGAAGAAGAATGAAAAGAAGAATGAAAAGAAGAAGAAGAAGAATGAAAAGAAGAAGAAGAATGAAAAGAAGAATGAAAAGAAGAAGAAGAATGAAAAGAAGAATGAAAAGAAGAAGAAGAATGAAAAGAAGAATGAAAAGAAGAATGAACTATATTACTATATCAGTCTCTAATGGATGCTGGAGAGTTAAACCCCCTAACACCTGCTGTGCCCATTATGAGGGGTTCCCACCATCCCTGTGCTGAGGTTCCAGGTCTGCACACCTGCTGCGCCCATTATGAGAAGTTCCCACCATCCCTGGGCTGAGTTCCTGGGTCTGTACACCTGCTCTGCCCATTAGGAGGAGTTCCCACCATCCCTGTGCTAAATTCCTGGGTCTGTACACCTGCTGTTCCCATTATGAGGGGTTTCTACCATCCCTGTGCTGAGGTCCCAGGTCTGCACACCTGCTGCGCCCATTACTAGGGGTTCCCACCATCCCTGTGCTGAGGTTCTGGGTATGCACACCTGCTGTGCCCATTATGAGGGGTTCCTACCATCCATGTGCTGAGATTCCGGGTCTGCCCACCTGCTTTACCCATTATTAGGGGTTCCCACCATCCCTGTGCTGAGGTTCCAGGTCTGCACACCTGCTGCGCCCATTATGAGAAGTTCCCACCATCCCTGTGCTGAGTTCCTGGGTCTGTACACCTGCTCTGCCCATTAGGAGGAGTTCCCACCATCCCTGTGCTAAATTCCTGGGTCTGTACACCTGCTGTTCCCATTATGAGGGGTTTCTACCATCCCTGTGCTGAGGTCCCAGGTCTGCACACCTGCTGCGCCCATTACTAGGGGTTCCCACCATCCCTGTGCTGAGGTTCTGGGTATGCACACCTGCTGTGCCCATTATGAGGGGTTCCTACCATCCATGTGCTGAGATTCCGGGTCTGCCCACCTGCTTTACCCATTATTAGGGGTTCCCACCATCCCTGTGCTGAGGTTCCAGGTCTGCACACCTGCTGCGCCCATTATGAGAAGTTCCCACCATCCCTGTGCTGAGTTCCTGGGTCTGTACACCTGCTCTGCCCATTAGGAGGAGTTCCCACCATCCCTGTGCTAAATTCCTGGGTCGGTACACCTGCTGTTCCATTTATGAGGGGTTTCTACCATCCCTGTGCTGAGGTCCCAGGTCTGCACACCTGCTGTGCCCATTACTAGGGGTTCCCACCATCCCTGTGCTGAGGTTCTGGGTATGCACACCTGCTGTGCCCATTATGAGGGGTTCCTACCATCCATGTGCTGAGATTCCGGGTCTGCCCACCTGCTTTACCCATTATTAGGGGTTCCCACTGTCCCTGTGTTGAATTCCTGGGTCTGTATGTACACCTGCTGTGTCCATTGTGAGGGATTCCCACCATTCCTGCACTGAGTACCTGAGTCTGTACACCTGCCAAAAGAAAGTTTCAGGATTGTGAAGGAGCAAAATACAGTAATACTGGAACAAAAATGAGCTGCGTGGTGGAGTTGCCAGAAGAAGAAGAAGAAGAAGAAGAAGAAAAGAAGAAGAAGAAGAATGAAAAGAAGAATGAAAAGAAGAAGAAGAAGAATGAAAAGAAGAATGAAAAGAAGAAGAAGAAGAATGAAAAGAAGAATGAGAAGAATGAAAAGAAGAAGAAGAATGAAAAGAAGAATGAAAAGAAGAAGAAGAATGAAAAGAAGAAGAAGAATGAAAAGAAGAATGAAAAGAAGAATGAGAAGAATGAAAAGAAGAATGAAAAGAAGAAGAAGAATGAAAAGAAGAATGAGAAGAATGAAAAGAAGAATGAGAAGAATGAAAAGAAGAAGAAGAAGAATGAAAAGAAGAAGAAGAATGAAAAGAAGAAGAAGAAGAATGAAAAGAAGAATGAAAAGAAGAATGAGAAGAATGAAAAGAAGAAGAAGAAGAATGAAAAGAAGAATGAAAAGAAGAAGAGAAGAATGAAAAGAAGAATGAAAAGAAGAAGAATGAAAAGAAGAAGAAGAAGAATGAAAAGAAGAAGAATGAAAAGAAGAAGAAGAAGAATGAAAAGAAGAAGAAGAAGAATGAAAAGAAGAATGAAAAGAAGAAGAAGAATGAAAAGAAGAATGGGAAGAATGAAAAGTAGAAGAAGAAGAATGAAAAGAAGAATGAAAAGAAGAAGAAGAATGAAAAGAAGAAGAAGAAGAATGAAAAGAAGAATGAAAAGAAGAATGAAAAGAAGAAGAAGAATGAAAAGAAGAATGAGAAGAAGAATGAAAAGAAGAATGAGAAGAAGAATGAGAAGAATGAAAAGAAGAATGAGAAGAATGAAAAGAAGAAGAAGAAGAATGAAAAGAAGAATGAAAAGAAAAAGAAGAGGAATGAAAAGAAGAAGAAGAAGAATGAAAAGAAGAAGAATGAAAAGAAGAAGAAGAAGAATGAAAAGAAGAATGAGAAGAATGAAAAGAAGAATGAAAAGAAGAAGAAGAAGAATGAAAAGAAGAAGAAGAATGAAAAGAAGAATGAAAAGAAGAAGAAGAAGAATGAAAAGAAGAAGAATGAAAAGAAGAAGAAGAAGAATGAAAAGAAGAATGAAAAGAAGAATGAGAAGAATGAAAAGAAGAAGAAGAATGAAAAGAAGAATGAAAAGAAGAAGAAGAAGAATGAAAAGAAGAATGAAAAGAAGAAGAAGAAGAATGAAAAGAAGAAGAAGAAGAATAAAAAGAAGATTGAAAAGAAGAAGAAGAATGAAAAGAAGAAGAAGAAGAATGAAAAGAAGAAGAATGAAAAGAAGAATGAGAAGAATGAAAAGAAGAAGAAGAAGGAAAAGAAGAAGAAGAAGAATGAAAAGAAGAAGAAGAATGAAAAGAAGAATGAAAAGAAGAAGAAGAATGAAAAGAAGAAGAATGAAAAGAAGAAGAAGAAGAATGAAAAGAAGAAGAAGAAGAAGAATGAAAAGAAGAATGAGAAGAATGAAAAGAAGAAGAAGAATGAAAAGAAGAATGAAAAGAAGAAGAAGAATGAAAAGAAGAATGAAAAGAAGAAGAAGAATGAAAAGAAGAAGAAGAAGAATGAAAAGAAGAATGAAAAGAAGAAGAAGAATGAAAAGAAGAAGAAGAAGAATGAAAAGAAGAAGAAAGAAAAGAAGAATGAGAAGAATGAAAAGAAGAAGAAGAAGAAGAATGAAAAGAAGAATGAAAAGAAGAAGAAGAAGAATGAAAAGAAGAAGAAGAAGAATGAAAAGAAGAATGAAAAGAAGAAGAAGAAGAAGAATGAAAAGAAGAAGAAGAATGAAAAGAAGAAGAAGAATGAAAAGAAGAATGAGAAGAATGAAAAGAAGAAGAATGAAAAGTAGAAGAAGAAGAATGAAAAGAAGAATGAAAAGAAGAAGAAGAATGAAAAGAAGAAGAAGAAGAATGAAAAGAAGAATGAGAAGAATGAAAAGAAGAATGAAAAGAAGAAGAAGAATGAAAAGAAGAATGAGAAGAAGAATGAAAAGAAGAATGAGAAGAAGAATGAGAAGAATGAAAAGAAGAATGAGAAGAATGAAAAGAAGAAGAAAAAGAATGAAAAGAAGAATGAAAAGAAAAAGAAGAGGAATGAAAAGAAGAAGAAGAAGAATGAAAAGAAGAAGAATGAAAAGAAGAAGAATGAAAAGAAGAATGAGAAGAATGAAAAGAAGAATGAAAAGAAGAAGAAGAAGAATGAAAAGAAGAATGAGAAGAAGAATGAAAAGAAGAATGAAAAGAAGAAGAAGAAGAATGAAAAGAAGAAGAAGAAGAAGAATGAAAAGAAGAATGAAAAGAAGAAGAAGAAGAATGAAAAGAAGAAGAATGAAAAGAAGAAGAAGAATGAAAAGAAGAATGAAAAGAAGAATGAGAAGAATGAAAAGAAGAAGAAGAATGAAAAGAAGAATGAAAAGAAGAAGAAGAATGAAAAGAAGAAGAAGAAGAATGAAAAGAAGAATGAAAAGAAGAAGAAGAAGAATGAAAAGAAGAAGAAGAAGAATGAAAAGAAGAATGAAAAGAAGAAGAATGAAAAGAAGAAGAAGAAGAATGAAAAGAAGAAGAATGAAAAGAAGAATGAGAAGAATGAAAAGAAGAAGAAGAAGAAGAATGAAAAGAAGAAGAAGAATGAAAAGAAGAATGAAAAGAAGAAGAAGAAGAATGAAAAGAAGAAGAATGAAAAGAAGAAGAATGAAAAGAAGAATGAGAAGAATGAAAAGAAGAAGAAGAATGAAAAGAAGAATGAAAAGAAGAAGAAGAATGAAAAGAAGAAGAAGAAGAATGAAAAGAAGAATGAAAAGAAGAAGAAGAAGAATGAAAAGAAGAATGAAAAGAAGAAGAAGAATGAAAAGAAGAAGAATGAAAAGAAGAAGAATGAAAAGAAGAATGAGAAGAATGAAAAGAAGAAGAAGAAGAATGAAAAGAAGAATGAAAAGAAGAAGAAGAAGAATGAAAAGAAGAAGAAGAATGAAAAGAAGAATGAAAAGAAGAAGAAGAAGAATGAAAAGAAGAAGAATGAAAAGAAGAAGAAGAATGAAAAGAAAAAGAAGAGGAATGAAAAGAAGAAGAAGAATGAAAAGAAGAAGAATGAAAAGAAGAAGAAGAAGAATGAAAAGAAGAATGAGAAGAATGAAAAGAAGAAGAAGAAGAATGAAAAGAAGAATGAGAAGAAGAATGAAAAGAAGAATGAAAAGAAGAATGAGAAGAATGAAAAGAAGAATGAAAAGAAGAAGTATTCCAGTACAGCAAAAAGTGTATCTGCAGAGAGCTCCGCTATTTCTGACAGTTCTCTGACAGTTCCTTCACATTTACAGCGGTTGAAACATTGTATCTGTTTCCGAATAAAAACATCTGTATCCTAAATGGAAACAAATAGATACAATGTTTCAACCGCTGTACATGTGAAGGAACTGTCAGAAATAGCGGAGCTCTCTGCAGGGACACTTTTGCCGGCTGATCGGGAAAAATCCGATTCGTGCACCCGAAGTTGGCTAATATTCGGATTCGGCACGAATCGAATTTTTCCTGAAATTCGAAACAAATTCCACTTCGCCTGGTTCGATTCGCTCATCTCTAGATATAAGTATCACATGTATGCAATGCAGCAAGCACAGTGTGCGTCAAAAAGAAAAGCATGCCTTTAGGCCTAAATAAGACAAGAAATAAATATCATGTATAATATGCAGTACATTCCTATGCCGGCACAAGTGGTTGGGGCCCATTCATCTGTGATATGAACAGCTGTTTCCGAGGGCTTTAAAATGAGAATATGCCCCATTTGTTACCAGGATGGAGGGATAGATGCAAAACGCAGCGCACTGCTTGAAATGGTTTCTTCACCACTACATGTGGACTACACACCACTTTCTATAAGAAAAACAAGACACATCCCAATAGATCTTCTGCCTGTTGAAATACATGTGGTATATCTTGTTTCCTATGTAAAGCACCATGATGTCCCCATCCTGTAGTGAAACAAACAATATGTGGAAAGTCACTGAAAGAGCTTTCACTCTATATAGGATGTATAGGTCATATAGATCACATAGGACCATATATCTAGTGTCCTGTAACAGTCCACTCACCACCTGTGCAATGGATAATAGGAAAGGAAAAGATGTCCTTCATAAGTACTGCCATACAAGGCCAGGGAGGCCAGGGAACCACCGCTGACATCAGCCGATATACCGCGGTTTCTGGCCTCTTCTTGGCGCCTGTGCTGCTTATGCTTGCCTCATGGCATGTGAAGATGGCTTCCTCCTTGTAGGTCAGCGTGCGTTCCACCTAGTGCGCATGACCGGAAGTGACGTATCTGACGTATGACGTCAACGCGTTTCGCCGATGGGCGTATCTCACTCAGCTTCGTCAGGACCAATGAGACACCTGCGTATCAGTTTCCTATTTATAGTGGGTTGAGACCCACCTATTTATCCAAAAATTAACTTGCAGTTATTCCCAATGGAAAAGAAAGGGGGCTAAATACTTAGCACAGCTGCTGGTCATTATTAAATTCAATAAAAAAGACAGGCGACTAGAAATATCCGAGAGAGGAAAGGCTTGGCAATTTCAACAATGCATATACAAATCAAAAGACCATAGATTAAATATACTGATCAGTTGAAAAATTACCACATTCTCACCAGAAGATGGCGATATTAATAAAGAATCACCAGACCTATTCATTAAGTCAACAGTTCCTAACAGTACAGTATGAATTACCACAGAGCCGCCACAAGATGGCAATGTTGATTAAGGAATCTCACCATGGATTATTTTGCCAAAGATACCTAGATTTCAAATACCCATTTCATGGTATAATTATTATTAAGAAAAAAGAGCATAATTAGCTCAAAAGTCAATCCTTTTACACTTTTAGAACTATACTCAAATTTATACCATGAGGTCATCAAAATTTTTCACAAAAGCAAAAAAGGTTTACCTTAATTATTTAGCATATAGTCCAGCCATTAATGAAAACAGAAAAATGCCATAGGTTAGCCAACACATGGCAATATAAGGGTACATAACTATGTAGATCTATTTATCCAAAAATACTTGGAGATCACATTCCACATTTAACCCCTTTGGGTACAATGTATCAAGTTTATATATCCAATATTTCTCCTTTTTAAGCAGTTCTCTGTCAAAATCACCTCTCCTTTGTGGAAAGTGCAATGCATAGAAACCTTTCACTTTTGTGCCATCCAGTTTACCTCCATGATATTTAGCATAATGTTGAGCAAGATTGCTTTCAGGGTCATTTGATCTAATATCTCTAAGATGTTCACCTATTCGTACTTTAAGTTGTCTTTTGGTCTTACCAATATACATCTTATTAAAGGGACAGGTCAAAATATATAGTACTTTCACTGTAGAGCAATTTATAAGACTTTGAATTTTATAGTGAGTGTTGTTTCCTGAGTCGTTAAAGGAATCCGTACGGTCCACATATTTACAGATTTGACATTTTCCACATTTAAACATCCCCTTAGTACGTGATTTTAACCATGTAGTTTGTTTTAACGGTTGATAATCAGAATGGATAAGGAGATCACCAAGATTTGGTGCTCTTCTTGCTACCATCTGGGGGCGTTCACCTACAATCTTATTCAATTTAGGACATTGAGTTAAAATCTTCCAATGCTTTTCTAATATTAATTTTACATCTTGCCATTGGGCTCCAAACTGGGTTATCATTCTGACAGGTTGATCACTTAATTTGACCTTCTCATCTTTTTTGGGAGATAATAGATCCTTGCGGTCAGTTTGATATGCCCGTCTCCGAGCCTTTCTAATTTGAGAGTGAGAATATCCCCTTTCCCTAAATCTTCTATAGAGGTCCTGAGCCTCCATCCTGAAGTCATTAATGTTCGAACAATTTCTCCGACATCTCAAAAACTGTCCCACTGGAATCCCTGAAATCAGTGAACGTGGGTGGTAGCTTCTGGCCTCTAATAGGGTATTGGCAGCAGTTGGTTTCCTATACGTCTTTGTGAGGAGTCTTCCGTTCTCAAGTCTAATTTCCAGGTCCAGAAAGGAGATACATCTTTCATCAGATATATATGTAAGTCCAATATTAAAGGAGTTTTGATTTAACTCCTCCATGAAAAGTTTTAATTCCTCAGATGTTCCTCTCCATACAAGGAACACATCATCTATATATCTTAACCAAATCTGGACATTAACAAGAAATCTTGATGATCTGAAGACAACCTGCTCCTCCCAGAAACCTAAATGAAGACATGCGTAGGCCGGAGCCCATGGTTCTCCCATACTAGTACCTCTAGTCTGTTGATAAAAGGTATTATTAAATTGGAAAAAATTATGTCGTAATGCAAAATCCAACAACTCACTAATAAACTCATTCTGTCCTCCCAAAGTAGGGTATGTTTTATCAAGGAAGTAAGAAGCCGATCTCATACCACATTCATGTGGGATAGAAGTGTAAAGTGATTCCACATCTATTCCCACTAGAATGGAATTTTCATTGATAGTCATATTCTCAATTTTTGCCAACACATCTTTAGTATCCCTTACATAAGAGGGAAGATTAGGAACCATATCTTTAAGAAACAGATCTATATATTTCCCTGTTTTATCTAGGGGACCATTAATGGCAGAAACAATAGGTCTACCCGGAGGATTTTCTTGATTTTTATGTATTTTAGGGATAATGTAAAAAGTAGGGTGATTAAATTCTTCAGTTCTCAGATATTCATACTCTTTTTTAGTTAGCAAACCCACTTCTTTTCCCAGTGTTAAGATGGAATTTAATTTTTTTGCCACCACATGAAAAGGATTAGTGGCTACTTTCCTATAGGTGGATGAATCACTTAATAGGCGCTTTACCTCTCTGACGTAGTTTTGTTCATTTAAAATCACTACATTACCCCCTTTGTCACTTCTCTTAATTACAATATTCTTAGTCTCTTTTAACTCTTTAAGGGCTTTTCTTTCTTTTTTTGTAAGATTATCACCAATTGGCATTTTCCACTCAAGATTTTTAAGATCATCAGCAACAAAATCTAGAAATGTCGAAATCCTCATGTTGGAACGTATTTTCGGCATTTTTGTTGATCTAATATTCAGATCAACTTTTCTAATCACATTGCTGTGATTATCCAAATCTATTTCGCTCTCATCACCATCCTCACTTTCCTCCATGAGAGATATCAACATATCGAGCATCTTGCGGTCCTCCATGGACGAATCGGAGGTCATACCCTCCAACATAGTGGGATTACCATGTATCATTCTCAAGAAAACTTTTCTTAAAAATAAGTTGACATCTTTAAATACCTCGAATTCATCCATGGGGGTCACTGGTGAAAAGGACATACCTTTATTTAGTAAAGAAATATGTTCCCTTTTTGAGTGGAAAATCAAAAATTGATTACCTTTTTATCATGAATACTTTCATCTGCTACCTCCTCTGACTTCTTGTTCTGCCCTTGTCTTCCTGATGTTTGCTTTTTAAGGATTCCTCTACTTTCTTTTTGGATCCTCTTCCCATCTGTAATTGATTGGTGCGAGGAGGTTCTCCATTTTGTTGGTCTAAAAAAGAAACAGATTTCCCAAGATTTTCAGAATCACTTTCACTAGACATGGTTTCCACCATTGATCTAGAGTGAGAACGAAATACTCTTCGTTTAGATCGACTTCTACTTCTTTTGGTAGTGAGATCGAATATCTCACCTGTTTCCCAATCTTTAAGGTCACGTCTAAATTTAGTTTGTTTAGTAGTTCTAAGATTTTTTTGTACTTTTTCAACTTCCTTTTTAAGTTGTTCATTATATTTTTCAAAGTTCTCCTGATTTTTAAAAGGGTCTAATCCAGATACACTTTTGCTGATAGCCTGGTCCAATTCCTCAAGTTGTAATTTTTCCTCCTCAACTATGAGTTTCATGCCATTAATCCCATGTTCTATGCATAGCACTTTCCATTTCTCTAAAAACCTTTCATTGTGTAAATGTTCAACTGGGACTACCTTACTTCTCAAGCCACGTGGGATAATACTCTGTCTAATGTAGGCTTCCAAGAAGCATACATCCCATTTCCGGTTAAGACGTTTAATAACAAGTTTTTTATGTTCCCGAAACTTAATTTTAATGTCCTCATCTTCAGTAGATAAACCTGGGCCTTCTGCTGCAAAGGCTTGATGCATTTCCAACTCTACCTCTTCTCCTGGTATAAATGCCATGAATACAAGCCCTTCCAATCAATATATTGAGTAATTACCCCGGACGGTCTGGTGACTGACAGCCGCGGTCACAAATGTATACGTGATTTTGCACACCCTGTAGCAGTATTTCTGCTATAAGATGGTTTGGAAGCGATTAATAACAGAAAGTCAAAAATATTGTTTTTTTTTCTCAAAATTGTTGGCCTGTTTTTGTTTATAGCGCAAAATTTAAAAAATGCACAGGCGATCAAATACCACCAAAAGAAAGCTATATTTTTTGGGAAAAAAGGATGTAAACTTAATTCGTGTGCAAGGTTGCATGACCGTGCAATTGTCAGTTAAAATAACGCAGAGCCGCAACACAAAAAATGGCCTGGACAGGAAGGGGGGTAAATCCTCTGGAGGGCAAGTGCTTAAAGCCCACCCACCAAGAGGCCGTTTGTGTGCAGCCGACAGGAAGAGGTTAATTAAATGGGCAGTTTTCCATTGCCGGCCAACAACACATCTTTCAAAAGTAAATGGATTTCTGCTCTTCAATACTGTGATCTTTCTTCACATGTGACGGGTTTATTTATTCAGGAAGAATTCAATCCATTCCCATTCTATGGCTATATAAATGACATTAGACAAAAAAGATTATGCGTACGCATCAGGACACGTCCACTTACCCATCATTAGTGTGGACATTCATTTTTGATGTCACACCCTGTAATGTCATTTCCTCCAATGCAAGACTTCAGATGGATGTAGGGTCTGTCGGAACCAGAGTCCACTGGACCTACGAAACAGTCCAGACACACCGTGACTCCCGGGCTGGCTCTGTTCAAATCAATTTATAGGACTCTGGAGAGTGTCAAGATTTTCCCTTGTGACACAATTATAATCCAGTCAGGTGTGCGGGGAAATTAAACCATAGATTGATTAGGAGAGATGCGGATTGTTTTTTCATAATTTGCTTTAATTGGCAAATACTCACTGGGAATAAAATACTGAAAAGTAAGTAGAACTTTTTTGGAGAGATGTAATATTTATCTTGCTTTTTAGAAAGAGCTGCATACAGTGTGTCCATTGAAAGTGTTTTTCAGGGCAAAAACATATTCTGTAGGTTTCTTCAATACATGCACATTTCCCCATGATTGATACCTGTAGCCTCCCTAGCGGTCTGATTATGTCAGTATTTCTGTGCGCAAAGCGGTACATTTGTTTGCATGGAAATATGTTGTTTTTTTATTGCAGGCCTGTAATTTTTAGGAATAACTCACTGAAATCCCAGGTATGATAACATTTGAAACACGAAATCATGAATTATAATTTAATAAATAAACATAAAAAATAATAATATAATAATAATAAATGTAATTCAATAATGTAATCAAACCAAAAACACTGAAATTTGAAATATAGCTCCAAGTTCGCACATCGCTGAGCAAAGTCGCAAAATCGTTTTCAGTGTCTGATGACGAATTTCCCCACGAATCATTATCACTCAATTCTGCAAGTGGTTCTGATTTACTATCGCTGTTCTCTAGCTGATCTAAAACCGATTTTGACCTAAAGGGACGCTTTTTGGACGCCATGGACGTTTCTCCATTTCCAGGCAGAAAGAACAGTAAAAATGTAGGCAGGGCACAGGACAAAGAACTCGAAATGGTTTGATACAGTAATGGAATACTATGTGATTTTAGTGTATTTAGTGAATGTCACATTTTGTCATTTTCAAATTTCCCGCCTGTTACGTCCCCCGTATGTCCCGACGCTCGCAGGGAACGGAACCCGGAAGACGGATGCCGGCATCATCCAGAGGAGATGGCCGGGGACGCTGCAGGGGGGACATCGCGGGAGCGAAGGACAAGGTGAGTGCAGAAGGGATCCTGGAGCAACGCTGCAAAGTATTCCCGAGTGTAGCTCGGGGTTACCGCTTTTGGTGCTGAAACTTTACCCCGAGCTACACTCGAGAATACCTCCAGGGAGGTTAAAGAGGAACTAGCCTCTGGAAGCTGTGGCCCCCAAAAAAGGCAGGCAAAGGGCAAAGGACTAGTTACCAGCATTGCCCATGGTTACCCTGCAGCTGATCTTTTCCCCGTTACTGACTTACCATGTCTCGTTTCTCTGTGCGGAGGTGGCCATCTTGGTAGAAGCACGGCTTTGCTTCCTAATTCAGGAGCCTCCAGTAAGGAGACCAGTGAGCAGTGCAGTAGTGACATCAACACATTTCACTCCAAATCTCCTGAGACTAGAAGTCAGAGGTAGCAGCACCTTAGATCTCACAGACACACAGCTATGAGGCTGTAGCCTCAGGAGTGCTTGGGCACACTTGTATACCAGGAATTTTTTTCAGGGTACTGCTTAGGAATAATTAACATGTGTAAATGTCCCTTACACTACAGCAAATATCAACTTTTTGAGTTCAGTTCCACTTTAAAGTCTCTATTGCTTTCCATGGTGTTGTGCGGGGTGCGTTCTAAACTCTGACTTTTAGTAAGTCAGTATCTGATTTCATATTACAAAATGGCTCCACTGGGGCCCAAACCCAGGACCTTCTGTGTGTAAAGCAGATGTGATAACCACTACACTATGGAACCTCTGAAAGTGGTCCAAAATGTCTGTCTTTCAGAAAGGGAAGGATCAAACGCCAAAGAATTATTGCATCCTGCAGGTCAGCCTGAGGCCCTTTGGTATTTCTTGTGTAGCCTTTGGTTCACAGATATCAGTAATCGGCGCAGAGCATTCATTTGTAAAAGGACTGTAATGGCAGCGATCTCCCACCATCTCATCCATCATTTTACCCGTCTCTTACGGTCTTTTGCAGTAGGTTTGCAGTCTCCGACCACACCGGTATCATGTCTGCAGATTTTACAGTCTTCTGCAGCATATATACTGAATCATACATGCAGTGGCATAGCCTTGGGGGCAGCTGGTGCAGTCACCCCAGGAACAACATTTAAAGGGGCACAGAAATTAGTCTCTCCCCATCCCAAGTGTGCTGGGTCCAATGCCCCAGTCAACAGTGTACTTACTTACATTCAGGGCCACCATCGGGGACAGTTGATACACCTGTAAGGGACCCGAGCATCACCCTAGCCACCTGAAGATAGAGTGCAGGGAGAGAGGAGAGGCAGAAGAAGACATTGGCTGTTGCCGCAGCTGGGTAACATGCCCACACCTAGCAACTGGGTCAGGAGGATTCCTATTGGCTGCCACTGCTGCTGGACACTGCTTAGGCCCACCGCTCTTGAAGCTGGGGGAAAGCGTGAAGGAGGCCTGTGGGGAGAGCAAACAAGTGTCTTCCCAAGGACATTTGGGTGCTGGAGCCTGAAGACAGGACTGGGGCTTGTTTGCTTAGAAGAGGTAAACTGAGCCTGGGAACAAGGTTCAGTGGAGGGCTAGCCATAGAGTGGCCAGGAGCCTAAGCATGGGACTCCAGGCTGCTCCTTCTGGTTGCTGGAACTTCATTGAGGCCTATATAGAGAAGACATGCAAATGCGGTACCATGCAACCCACTGACTTGGAAGAGTCACAATCTGGCCGTCCAGAAGCTTTGGCCCCTGGTTGAGGTTGCTGTTGATCTGAGGGTATACATAGCATAGGGAGGCTGTCAGGGTACAGGTATGTAAAAGTATTGTTCTTTAAAGTGAAATTGAAATATTTTAATCAACATGAACTGTTTTTAATCCATATGCCGCTAGCCTTAGTAAATAGATAGGATGGAATATTATATTTACTTGTTTTAAATTTTATTTTACATTTCTTCAGTTGGGCCCTGGTTTCTGGTTTAGGCCAGAATTATGTCATACATCCAAGAAGTCTTCATGAGCAGTTTTTTCTTTCAACTGGAGGAGGGGTTTTCTCATCCATGCACACCCTCTTCCCTGCATGCCTGAGCTAAGGACACATGGATTCCAGGAAGTAAATGCTACATGAATTATCTGCTATTACTCAAGATGGCTATGGCATTTTTTTCAGGTATTTTTCAAAGTGATTTTTCAACAAAATAAAGCATGGAGACGTGGACGGATGGGGGAGTTTACTTTGAATAATAATAATGTATAAATAGAGTCTTCAGTTTGTGGATCTCATATACCGTATAGTTTCACTTTAGGATTCCCCACTTGAAGAAAATCTAATTTCATTTGTTCAGCCACTGGTCTATTTTATGCTCCTTGTTAACTTTTGGCACACCATCACAGTATACAGTTTATGCTTTACTTGTTCCTTAAATCTTACTTAGACATAAAGTCTCCTAATGTGTCTGGTTAGGGTTGGATCAGAAGACTATGATATGTCTACGGACATCACTGAACATTAATTGGATACAGGCTATCCCTCCTCCAGTCCATCACGAATGCTGCTGCCAGGCTCATACACCTCACCAACCATTCAGTGTCTGCTACCCTTCTCTGCCAATCCCTCCACTAGCTGTCACTCACCCAACAAATGAAATTCAAAATACTAACATCTTATAGAGCCATCTACAACTCTGCCCCCAGCTACATCACTAACCTAGTCTCAAAATACCAACCTAATCGCTCTTTTCGTTCCTCCCAAGACAGGACTCCTGCTCTCTAGTTCCCTTGTCACCTCCTCCCATGCTCGCCTCCAGGACTTCTCCTGAGCTTCTCCCATCCTATGGACTTCCCTACCCCCAATCTGTCTATCTCCTACTCTGTCCACTAGGTGATCCCTAAAAACGTTTCTCTTTAGAGAAACCTATCCTGCCTCCACCTAACAACTATACATGTATTTTCTCCATCATCTCATCCCCCACAATTATTACCTTTTGTATCACTTGACCCACCCATTTTAGATTGTAAGCTCTAACAAGCAGGGCCCTCTGACTTCTCCTGTATTGAATTGTATTGTAACTGCACTGTTTGCCCTCACATTCTAAAGCACTGCGCAAACTGTTGGCACTATACATATTCTGTATAATAATAATAAATAATAATAATTATTCTAAGGTATCAAACAACCAATTAGGATAATGACACTAATATGATTCTGCTTCCCACTACCATCCTAAATATGCTAAGCAGGTCATGCCAACCATCGTCTTCTATCTGCAGAGGGGTTTTATTCTGTTAGATTGCAAGTTTGTATGGGCAGGACTCTTATTTGTCCTGAATATTGTTTTTATTACTAGGATTTGCTATACAGTTGTGTGCATTTGTTGAGTATAAGCAAAGCTTTAAAGATGATGACTAGAGTTAGTTGTGCTAAAAAATTTGCATCCCGTGGCAGAAATCGTGAAATGTGTGCATTGATATTGAAAATATGACTGATCATGTAAAAAAACTGACTTTTATTTAAGGATATTGATCATATGAAGCCATTTATTATCACATAGTTGTTTGGTTCCCTTTTAAATCATGATAACAGAAACCCCCCAAATGGTCATGATGGAAAGTTTCCATCCCCTGGAATGTTTGGCCTTGCTACAGGCACACAAGGTGACACACAATGGCAATTAGAGGTCAATTTCTCACATCTGTGGCTTTTTAAATTGCAATTAGTGTCAGTGTATAAATAGTCAGTGAGTTTGTTAGTTTTCACGTGGTTGCACTGAACAGGCTAGATACTGAACCGTGGGGAACAGAAAAGAACTGCCAAAAGACCTATGTGACAAGGTAATGGAACTTTACAAAGATGGAAAAGGATATAGAAAGATATCAAAAGCCTTGAATATGCCAGTCAGTACTGTTCAATCACTTAAGAAATGGAAAATTCAGGGATCTCTTGATACCAAGCCAAGGTCAGGTAGACCAAGAAAGATTGCAGCTACAACTACCAGAAGAATTGTTCGGGATGCTGTACAAGGAAGGACCCACAGGTAACCTCAGGAGAAATACAGGCTGCTCTGGAAGTTGTTTCAAGGAGCACAATATGATGATACTTGGACAAAGATGAGCTGCATTGTCGAGTTGCCAGAAAAAAGCCTTTACTGCGCCAATGCAGGTCAAGGTGTTGTTGAACATATTGTAACTGAACTTTTTCTGGCATTGGGGCAGTAAAGGCTTCCGGTCTGTAAACTGCAAATCTACTAACAATCAAATGTGTGTAAAGGATATTTCAAAAACTCTGTATCACCGCTAGCTCCAGCATGCACGGTGACGTCAGAGGAGCCTGTGTCGACAGAGTTAGCGGCACTGTGAAAATTTTGAAAAGCCCTTTACAGACATTGGACTGTGAGTAGATTTACAATTTGCAGGCCATTGAAGCTGGCAGTTTTACACTATGGGATGTTGTTATCTGTTTTTCTTGCCGGATTGATGTAAGCAGAGAGAGAGAGGTGATTTAGCAGAGTCCCTGTTGGTGTACCCTGTGGTTCCCATGCCCTGGAATACATCATACATGCAGATCCCACATATTTGTTAGCACATTAAGACCACTTATAATTTGGGGTCTTTCAGAATGGTAAGAGGCTGTGTATGGCAACGGTGGTGGAACTCACTGGGAGACTTTCAGTTGCTTTGCTTAAGTCACTTTAATGAACATTTCTTTTGGACTATATGATATAACACAGAATATATATACATATCTCACTGGAGGTGTTGACACATTATTTATTAATTTGTTTCATGGATTTTTTAAATATATTTTATTTATTTTATCTCATTTGATTTACTTAGGTACAGCGCAACAACATTGCAAAGTTGACCTATGCACTTGTATTTTGGTGTTTTCTGAGTGCTACTAAACACATATAACACTTCTGAATTAATTTTTGAATTGCTGCACCAAGTACAGTTTTCTTGAGTTTAACAAAAGGATTAATTGGCAGAGTAAATAAAGAACAAAAAAAAATTAACAGGAAGCAAAAAAAAAAAAGTTCAGGATAGAATAATTAAAAACATGAAAAGCTGATAAACAGACTCATATAAGTGATAAACATTTTTGGGGTAACATACACATAATTTAATCAAAGTTGCATATTTAAATAGATTGAAAAAAACCTTTGAAATGAAAATATGTTCAAGCCTGTTTGAGACTTTTGTGATGGGATTCTGTTTTAGGCCCCTGATAATTAAGGGCCCTTCCGTAAAGACAGCTATTTACTGAGCATAAGTGTTAATCCAAGGCAGCTACAGGATGGTACAGCAAAAATCATGGAGAATTACCCAACCTGAATAAAGAAAGTGACATCTATGGCCATACAAAGAGTGACACAGTGAGTAAGGATAGTCCATAAAAAAAACACATTTTCTTATGCTCCTGGTGATTGGGTAACAAAAGAGTATACATTGACCAGCATACTAATCGCAGACCTTGATAGACAGTCAAAAGATGATCATATTACTGAGTGTGCAAAAAAGAAAAACATTTTGAGAGTTGAACTCCCTTCCTCAGAGCAGTTTCTGAGGAAGGGTGTTCGACTCCCGAAATGCGTTAGCACCTTTCACCCAATGACCTCCGCTGTCCGCGATTGTTATCTTTGGCTCCTTGTCTCTGTTTTTATGACCTTTTTGGTTTGTGAGTATACATTTATAATTTTACATTACATTTCCTTTATATCACGGTAATGCATGAGGAGAGTGCGCCCTGTTTTATTCTTTTTTGCCAGCATCAAGATTTCCCGATCTATTGAGGACGGCATCTCAGTGAGTGTCTGATTCCATGTTTTCTGTGTAGCATGAAGATATGAGCGCTGATTTTGGTATATACTGAGTGTGCGTGTGTGCTTGTACCTGAATATGTATATTAGATCAAAAGTGATAAAGCAAGTTAATGACATAATTATCTAGTCTGCTTTTTTTACTAGAAAATTATAGTGTAGCCTTAACCTCTAGCATTTTTTAATTTTTATTTTAGAATTCTCTTTACAGCTGATTTTACGTCCTTGTTTCTCAGGCTGTAAATAATGGGGTTGAGCATTGGGTTAATGATGCTGGACACCACACTGATGACCCGATCATAAGTCGGTGTGTACAAGGACATTGGTCGGAAGTACATAAATATGCTTGTGCAGTAGAGAAGGATGACCATGGTGAGGTGAGATGAGCAAGTGGAGAAGGTCTTGCGCCTTCCTTGGGATGACTGTATAGCCAACACTGCTCTTATTATGAATACATATGATCCAAGGATGATGATCAGTGGGCAAACGATGATGAGGGAAACTATGGTAATGTCAACAATTTGTAGAGCTTCTGAGATTCCTGTGCAAGCCAATTTCATTAGTACAGGAACATCACAGAAGAAATGAAGAATAACCCAACTACAGAATGTCTGAGAAGAAGTCAAAACAGTGTAGAAAGTAGATTGGAGAAAGGCAATGATCCAACAGAAAGTTAATAGACACATACAGGTCCTACTGTTCATAATTGTCAGGTAACGTAGGGGTAAGCACACCGCACAATATCGGTCCAAGGCCATGATGGTCAACAAAAAACCACCCATGCTGGCCACTGTAAGAAACAGAAAGAGCTGGATAAAGCAGCCATGGAAGGAGATATGGGTGTCTCTGAATAAAAGGCTATGCAAAGACTTAGGAATGGTAGTAGAGGTAAGACACATATCCACAAAAGCAAGGTTCCCCATCAAGGTGTACATTGTGGTGTGAAGTTGGGGCTGTGATACAATAAGCACAATCAGGAAAGAGTTTCCTGAGATGGAGAGGACATACACAACCAAGAAAAAGGAGAAGAGTGGAAGGAGAAGATGAGGTACATCAGAGAAACCCAACAGTATAAAGCCAAAAAGAGTCTTATTCTCAGTAGGTTCCATGTATTATTGACCACTTATGTGATAAAAAAGATGAAGTAATAAATCTGAAGGCATTAGTTTACAAATCTATAAAAAATAGGACATAACACGTTTTACAGACTTTGCAGACCAAAGTCAGATACACCGAAAAACAAGTCACCATTGAGGTCTATGCTGCATGGGAAGAGCAGAATAAAGTTAATCACACAGCTACAGTATATAAATAAGCTAGAAATCCATAAATTCCAATATCATTTCTCTATGTCCCATGTACTTATGCAGATAACAGTTTCAGTTTTTGGTACATTTTCCAAAACCTTTGTAAAAAGCTTAGGAGCTTAGTGCTTGGAGAAGGAAATCTGAAACCTGGGCAAAGCATGCCAACCCAACATGTATAGGTAATTATTTTATTACATAGCCTGGTTTCAAGGCAACATGATTGTGGACCCTTGTTCCCACTTTGGATTTAAAGGTATTGAAAATGAATTCTTTTTTTTTTCTTTTAAATAAACTTATACGTACATGCTTTAGGCAATGGAATTGCACAGAGTGGCCCTGAACCTCCTCTTCTAAGGTCCCCTGCCGGCACTCAAGGCTCCACTTCTCCTGTGAGTGCCCCCATAGAAATTTGCTCCTTCAGGCATGCTTCTGAGCCCCACTGCCTGCATCCATAGACACAGACAGCTCCCCCCCGTTACTGGCTTTGATTGACAGCAGTGAGAGCCAATGGCTCCCATTACCTCAGCAAAGTCTGTGAGGTCAGGAAGTGAGTGGAGAGAAGATATGCAGATAGGCACAGCGCTGGATCAAATGAGGGCTCAGGTAAGTATAAGAAATGGGGGGGGGGGGACTGATGCCTAAACATTTTTTTCTTAATGCAAGGAATGCATTAAGGTAAAAAATGTTTAGCCTTTAAACCACTTTACTATTATTATCAATAATAGTAGTGGGGAGATAGGAGTCTGAAAAAGCTGTTGGTGTAGAAGCAGTGAGTTGTTTTGCAAGCCAAAGAGTCAGGTTTGAATACTCAGGATGCCACATCCCAAATCATAGAATCCAAAAAATGTTAACAACCCATGCATGCAACCCTACAAGTGAACCTTCTTCTCCAGTAAAGGAGTTACTATGTGCAAACCGACCCGGATCAAGCAAGCATAGCTGCTGGCCAAAAATGCCTTCCACCATAAAGAAGTAGAGGTAGGCTCAATAGAAGTGAATGTCTTTGGCGTTATTTTTGACATCAGCATCAGGCAGTCCATGATTAGGCATATGGCCCATGTGTTGTTCTATTGAGCCCACCTCTACTTCCATTTTATGGGGATAGATTTTTTGGGCAGTTGCTCTTCTTGCTTGATCTGGCACATAGTGACTCTCCCAGAAAAGTACACTTGTAGGCTCTACCAAACACAGTTTCACTGGCCTAGGTACATTTCCTTGCCCGTTTAGGGGTGTTGTGTTAGTGTTTCCTGATGCCGCATACCTCAAGAATTTTTATGGGCTTATGCAATTACAACACCATTGTAGCCACAGAGGTCTACAGCCTCTTTGGGTTAGTAGGGGCTTGCCGCTTTTTATGTCAAACCTTGCATCTGCGTTCTGGTGGCACTGCTGACAGCCTTTGGATCATTTCTTTTACAATTGTGGCTGATTACTTTTTGGATACTTGTCTACTGCAAGAAATTCCATCATTGGACCCCAGATAAAGATTTACAATTGAAACATGCTGGGTTCCACATGTGAATTAATATCAAAATCTGATTGTAATGGTGACAACCATATGGCATATGTAGTATTTGTTGGGTCTAATAAGAGATATGAATGTATCAGCCAAATATTTTTTTAGCACTTAGTGTTGATGTTTTATTGAGATTTGTAATAAAGACAACCCTTTATATATTTATTTGTACTTATGATTTTGATGCCTTAAAAATCCTACGTTGGGTGTTAATTTTTGGATTGTTTTGCAAGATTCTTGTCTTCTCTGGGATTGGAACTTGTTGAGAAAACTGCCTTCTCACACAAACATATCACAGACTCATCAGTAGACCAACATTAAATGATAGTAACCCTCTTCACTATATCTAGATAGTCTCAAGGTTCTATTTAGAGATGAGCGAAGAAATGAAAAATTCGATTCGGCTGATTCGGCGAATTCCAGTGTGAAATTCGATTCGATGCGAATTTCTCCGCTACGAAGATGACTTATTTAAAGGGTTTCTAGGCTTCAGAGAGCCTTTAAATTAGTGCAGAACACTGTACCTTTAATTTAAATGCCCTTGGAGATGAGGAAGGAGAAGGAGAAGGAGAAGGATGAGAAGAAGGAGAAGGAGAAGGATGAGAAGAAGGAGAAGGAGAAGGGTGAGAAGAAGGAGAAGGATGAGAAGAAGGAGAAGGATGAGAAGAAGGAGAAGGAGAAGGATGAGAAGAAGGAGAAGGAGAAGGATGAGAAGAAGGAGAAGGAGAAGGATGAGAAGAAGGAGAAGGATGAGAAGAAGGAGAAGGATGAGAAGGAGAAGGATGAGAAGGAGAAGGATGAGAAGAAGAAGGCTGAGAATAAGGAGAAGGATGAGAAGAAGGAGAAGGAGAAGGATGAGAAGAAGGAGAAGGATGAGAAGAAGGAGAAGGAGAAGGATGAGAAGAAAGAGAAGGATGAGAAGGAGAAGGATGAGAAGAAGAAGGATGAGAAGAAGAAGGATGAGAAGAAGGAAAAGGATGAGAAGAAGAAGGATGAGAAGAAGGAGAAGGATGAGAAGAAGGAGAATGATGAGAAGAAGGAGAAGGATGATAAGAAGGAGAAGGAAGAGAAGAAGGAGAAGGATGAGAAGAAGGAGAAGGATGAGAAGAAGGAGAAGGATGAGAAGAAGGAGAAGGATGAGAAGAAGGAGAAGGATGAGAAGAAGGAGAAGGAGAAGGATGAGAAGAAAAAGGATGAGGAGAAGGAGAAGGATGAGAAGAAGGAGAAGGAGAAGGATGAGAAGAAGGAGAAGGATGAGAAGAAGGAGAAGGAGAAGGATGAGAAGAAGGAGAAGGAGAAGGATGAGAAGAAGGAGAAGGAGAAGGATGAGAAGAAGGAGAAGGATGAGAAGAAGGAGAAGGATGAGAAGGAGAAGGATGAGAAGGAGAAGGATGAGAAGAAGAAGGCTGAGAATAAGGAGAAGGATGAGAAGAAGGAGAAGGAGAAGGATGAGAAGAAGGAGAAGGATGAGAAGAAGGAGAAGGAGAAGGATGAGAAGAAAGAGAAGGATGAGAAGGAGAAGGATGAGAAGAAGAAGGATGAGAAGAAGAAGGATGAGAAGAAGGAAAAGGATGAGAAGAAGAAGGATGAGAAGAAGGAGAAGGATGAGAAGAAGGAGAATGATGAGAAGAAGGAGAAGGATGATAAGAAGGAGAAGGAAGAGAAGAAGGAGAAGGAGAAGGATGAGAAGAAGGAGAAGGATGAGAAGAAGGAGAAGGATGAGAAGAAGGAGAAGGATGAGAAGAAGGAGAAGGATGAGAAGAAGGAGAAGGAGAAGGATGAGAAGAAGGAGAAGGATGAGAAGAAGAAGGATGAGAAGAAGGATGAGAAGAAGGAGGAGAAGGATGAGAAGAAGAAGGATGAGAAGAAGGAGAAGGATGAGAAGAAGGAGAAGGAAGAGAAGAAGGAGAAGGAGAAGGATGAGAAGGAGAAGGATGAGAAGAAGGAGAAGGATGAGAAGAAGGAGAAGGATGAGAAGAAGGAGAAGGAGAAGGATGAGAAGAAGGAGAAGGATGAGAAGAAGAAGGATGAGAAGAAGGATGAGAAGGATGAGAAGAAGGAGAAGGATGAGAAGAAGGAGAATGATGAGAAGAAGGAGAAGAAGGAGAAGGATGAGAAGAAGGAGAAGGATGAGAAGAAGGAGAAGGATGAGAAGAAGGAGAAGGATGAGAAGAAGGAGAAGGAGAAGGATGAGAAGAAAAAGGATGAGGAGAAGGAGAAGGATGAGAAGAAGGAGAAGGATGAGAAGGAGAAGGAGAAGGATGAGAAGAAGGAGAAGGAGAAGGATGAGAAGAAGGAGAAAGATGAGAAGAAGGAGAAGGATGAGAAGGAGAAGGAGAAGGATGAGAAGGAGAAGGATGAGAAGAAGGAGAAGGAGAAGGATGAGAAGAAGGAGAAGGAGAAGGATGAGAAGAAGGAGAAGGATGAGAAGAAGGATGAGCAGAAGGAGAAGGATGAGAAGAAGGAGAAGGATGAGAAGAAGGAGAAGGATGAGAAGAAGGATGAGAAGAAGGATGAGAAGAAGGAGAAGGATGAGAAGAAGGACAGTTCTGTGACAGTTTCTGTCTATTTCTGACAGTTCTGGGACATTCACTCCATACAGCGGTTTCAACCGCTGTATGGAGGGAATGTCATAGAACTGTCAGAAATAGACTATTAATGACAGTTCTGGGACTGTCCTTCCATGCAGCGGTTGAAACATTGTATGTATTTGTTTCCATAAATGGATCCATTTATGGAAACAAATACATACAATGTTTCAACCGCTGCATGGAAGGACAGTCCCAGAACTGTCATTAATAGTCTATTTCTGACAGTTCCATGACATTCCCTCCATACAGCGGTTAAAACAGCTGTATGCAGTGAATGTCCCAGAACTGTCATAAATAGTCTATTTCTGATAGATCTGGGACATTCACTCCATACAGCTGTTTTAACCGCTGTATGGAGGGAATGTCATGGAACTGTCAGAAATAGACTATTAATGACAGTTCTGGGACTGTCCTTCCATGCAGCGGTTGAAACATTGTATGTATTTGTTTCCATAAATGGATCCATTTATGGAAACAAATACATACAATGTTTCAACCGCTGCATTGAAGGACAGTCCCAGAACTGTCATTAATAGTCTATTTCTGACAGTTCCATGACATTCCCTCCATACAGCGGTTAAAACAGCTGTATGCAGTGAATGTCCCAGAACTGTCATAAATAGTCTATTTCTGATAGATCTGGGACATTCACTCCATACAGCTGTTTTAACCGCTGTATGGAGGGAATGTCATGGAACTGTCAGAAATAGACTATTAATGACAGTTCTGGGACTGTCCTTCCATGCAGCGGTTGAAACATTGTATGTATTTGTTTCCATAAATGGATCCATTTATGGAAACAAATACATACAATGTTTCAACCGCTGCATTGAAGGACAGTCCCAGAACTGTCATTAATAGTCTATTTCTGACAGTTCCATGACATTCCCTCCATACAGCGGTTAAAACAGCTGTATGCAGTGAATGTCCCAGAACTGTCATAAATAGTCTATTTCTGATAGATCTGGGACATTCACTCCATACAGCTGTTTTAACCGCTGTATGGAGGGAATGTCATGGAACTGTCAGAAATAGACTATTAATGACAGTTGTGGGACTGTCCTTCCATACAGCGGTTGAAACATTGTATGTATTTGTTTCCATAAATGGATCCATTTATGGAAACAAATACATACAATGTTTCAACCGCTGCATTGAAGGACAGTCCCAGAACTGTCATTAATAGTCTATTTCTGACAGTTCCATGACATTCCCTCCATACAGCGGTTAAAACAGCTGTATGCAGTGAATGTCCCAGAACTGTCATAAATAGTCTATTTCTGATAGATCTGGGACATTCACTCCATACAGCTGTTTTAACCGCTGTATGGAGGGAATGTCATGGAACTGTCAGAAATAGACTATTAATGACAGTTCTGGGACTGTCCTTCCATGCAGCGGTTGAAACATTGTATGTATTTGTTTCCATAAATGGATCCATTTATGGAAACAAATACATACAATGTTTCAACCGCTGCATTGAAGGACAGTCCCAGAACTGTCATTAATAGTCTATTTCTGACAGTTCCATGACATTCCCTCCATACAGCGGTTAAAACAGCTGTATGCAGTGAATGTCCCAGAACTGTCATAAATAGTCTATTTCTGATAGATCTGGGACATTCACTCCATACAGCTGTTTTAACCGCTGTATGGAGGGAATGTCATGGAACTGTCAGAAATAGACTATTAATGACAGTTCTGGGACTGTCCTTCCATGCAGCGGTTGAAACATTGTATGTATTTGTTTCCATAAATGGATCCATTTATGGAAACAAATACATACAATGTTTCAACCGCTGCATTGAAGGACAGTCCCAGAACTGTCATTAATAGTCTATTTCTGACAGTTCCATGACATTCCCTCCATACAGCGGTTAAAACAGCTGTATGCAGTGAATGTCCCAGAACTGTCATAAATAGTCTATTTCTGATAGATCTGGGACATTCACTCCATACAGCTGTTTTAACCGCTGTATGGAGGGAATGTCATGGAACTGTCAGAAATAGACTATTAATGACAGTTGTGGGACTGTCCTTCCATACAGCGGTTGAAACATTGTATGTATTTGTTTCCATAAATGGATCCATTTATGGAAACAAATACATACAATGTTTCAACCGCTCAACCGCTGCATTGAAGGACAGTCCCAGAACTGTCATTAATAGTCTATTTCTGACAGTTCCATGACATTCCCTCCATACAGCGGTTAAAACAGCTGTATGCAGTGAATGTCCCAGAACTGTCATAAATAGTCTATTTCTGACAGTTCTGGGACATTCACTCCATACAGCGGTTTCCGGCAAAAAGTGTATGTGCATAGTTCCTCTATTCTGCAGATACACTTAGAGGAGCTCTGCAGATACACTTAGAGGAGCTCTGCACATACACTTTTTTCCGGTTTGGAATTATTCTTATTTTCATCCTACTTCTTCTTCTTCTTCTTCATCCTCATCCTCATCCTCTTCTTCTTCTGAGGATGAGGATGAAGAAGAAGAAGAAGAAGAAGAAGTAGGATGAAAATAAGATTAATTCCAAGCCGGCAAAAAGTGTATGTGCAGAGCTCCTCTAAGTGTATCTGCAGAGCTCCTCTAAGTGTATCTGCAGAATAGAGGAACTCTGCACATACACTTTTTGCCGGCTTGGAATTATTCTTCTTTTCATCCTACTTCTTCTTCTTCTTCATCCTCATCCTCAGAAGAAGAGGATGAGGATGAGGATGAGGATGAGGAAGAAGAAGAAGAATGAAAAGAAGAATAATTCCAAGCCGGCAAAAAGTGTATGTGCAGAGTTCCTCTATTTCTGACAGTTCTCTCACAGCTTCTTCACATGTACAGCGGTTGAAATATCTGTATCCTAAATGGAAACTAATAGATACAAATTGTATCTATTAGTTTCCATTTAGGATACAGATGTTTCAACCGCTGTACATGTGAAGAAGCTGTGAGAGAACTGTCAGAAATAGAGGAACTCTGCACATACACTTTTTGCCGGCTTGGAATTATTCTTCTTTTCATCCTACTTCTTCTTCTTCTTCTTCTTCTTCTTCTTCTTCTTCATCCTCATCCTCATCCTCTTCTTCTGAGGATGAAGAAGAAGAAGAAGTAGGATGAAAAGAAGAATAATTCCAAGCCGGCAAAAAGTGTATGTGCAGAGTTCCTCTATTTCTGACAGTTCTCTCACAACTTCTTCACATGTACAGTGGTTGAAACATCTGTATCCTAAATGTAAACTAATAGATACAATGTTTCAACCGCTAAACATGTGTTCCTTCTGTCAGAGAACTGTCAGAAATAGCGGAGCTCACTGCAGGGACACTTTTGCCGGCTGATCGGGAAATGTTCGATTCGCGCACCCGAAGTAGGCAAAATTTCGGTTTCGACACGAATCGAATATTTCCTGAAATTCGACTCGAATTCCGGTTCGCCTAGTTCGATTCGCTCATCTCTAGTTCTATTAGTAACTTGATGCCCTAGGAATTCAGTTAAATACAAAGTGATGGAGTGATGAAGTAGTACTCTTTGCTTAGCTTTAGGTCACTCTAAGCAGAGCACCCAACCATGGGCGGACTGACAACTCATGGGGCCCCCGGGCAATAGTGGATCATGGGGCCCCTGTGTCCTCACCCACACTCAAACCACACCCAAAAAAGTCTATGAAAGGTACCAAGGGCATCTCATGGGGCCCCCCTAATGACCCCGGGCCCTCGGGCAGTGCCCGAGTTCCCAAATGGTCAGTCTGCCCCTGCACCCAACCATTCCGCCCTCTATTCAGCAAAATAACAGTCAGGTGGTGCTCACAATTAGTAACAGAAGGCCTACAAATGGTTGTAAGTAATTAATTAATTGGCTCTTTCCTGGGTCACAAATTATTGATTAGGTATTATTGCCAACTTGTGCAGCTACCCACCACCCTATGATGGACCATTGCAAAGCCATTGTTCCATCACCCAAGGAATGCTCATAACTGATTCTGCTTTTGGCTAAATCTATTAAGCAACATAAAAGGAAGAAGATGATTGGCTGTACACTTCATAGAGGGGGTACCTTGCATTTATGCTGCATTAATTCCTGGAAACGTACTCCCCAAAAAAAATCACACAGCTTGCCGTGACGAAGAACATACACCAGTTGACTACCTTCTTTATCAAATCTCCACATCTGGATTAACATTACAATTTTGTCAGTTGTAATAAATCTTTGCTGTTTCCAAGTTTCTGCTATGGAGTGTGAGATTTGAAGTACCCATAGACAACATAGGACAGTGACGGCAGTTTGAACCCTCCCCTACTCTATCCAAAAGAAGAAAAAAGTTTGGGCTTTAACCACGTACCTCCCCCACAGTACACTTCCTGCAGGTGGGCAGGAAGCTGCAGGCTAAGCGAAGTACCAGTACGTCGCAACTTAGCTTTGGGTTTTGGGTGTGAGTGCGTGCGCCCCCTGCTGGCCTGTGCTGTGACTGGACACAGCACAAGTTTGTCAGCAGGATACAGCCAATGATTATGGCTGTATACCTGATTGGGTGTGTGAACAGAACACCAAGGACATGGCCAGTTTCTTCCTCCTTCAACCCTTTTCATTCAGGGAGAGATGCAAACCAGATTCTGTGAGTAGAAGCAGCACAGATACACTTGCATACACTTGTTAGGCACATTTAACCACTTGATTGCCCTCCACAGCAAACCCTTTGACTGCCCTGTTTGTCCTGTCACCTAGCCAGTGTCATTAGTAGAGTTACAGTGTACAGTATTATCACCGATCATTGTATTAGTATCAATAGTGACGTCAGTGTTAGTTAGTCAGTTAATGTCCCTCCCAGCCATTGTCAGTTAGCACCAGATTGCCTGCCACACTATCACAGTCACATTATAAGTTGCTGATCACTGTTATTACTAGTAAAGTGTCTGCACAGATCAGTATCTTGATCACGATCAGAACTATACTAGTGTCTCCAGTAGTATAGTGTCCCCAAAATGGCAGCTTGGTTTTTTCCAAAGACATGTAGCAGAGTACATTTTGGCTTAAATTTATGAAGATATTTTATTTTGTCAGATATGTTTTATAACAGTAAGTAGAAAATATCATTTATTTTTCTAAATTTTAATATCGTTTATATCATAAAAGAAAAAAAAAACAGTGGTGATCAAATATCAACAAAAGAAAGCTCTATTTATGTGAAAAAATAATATAAATTTAATTGGGGTACAGCGTTGCCTGACCACACAACTGCCAATTAAAGCAGCACAACATAGCCAAAAATATCCTGGTCATGAAGGGGGTAAAACCTGCCAGAGGTCAAGTAGTTAAAAAAACATTAACCCTGACACTAACCCTAATCTCAAGCCAATTTATACTGTCATGGCAATAAATATCATATTATCACAGCAATCCCATGAGTGATATAATTAGGACTCAGAAAATGTCTGATGAAGCTTTGATGCCTGTTTGCTATACGTTCAAGTTATAAATAAATACCCAAATACAGCACAAAAATCTGCACCAATATTGGATGTTCTGAAGACAGCTTGAAATTAAAAAGTAATAAAATGCTTACATTGCTTACATGGTTTTGGTACGTTTTTCCACACTGTGATCTGTCTTCACATATAAGTGATCCCTTTTCAGGCCAGTTGAGAGGGAGGCTTCAGAAAAATGCTCTTTGTGTGACATAGTGGGTGTTGATTTACTAAAGGCACATAGCCTGTGCACTTTGCAAGTGCATTTGCTCCAAGAACGTAGTCAATGAGGTTAAGCCTTACTTTGCAAAGAACACCCAATTACATGCAAGGGCAATTAAAGAACAGCATTTTTGGTTGCACTTGATTGGATAATGGAAGTCAACAGAACTTCTCATTTACTAAACTATGAGGCAACTGCAATTGCAAAATGCACAGTCTATTTGCCTTTAGTAAATCAACCCCAATTGGTGCATGAATTGGTTGGACCTTTGTCTTACCAGATTTTGCTCAAGAGCAACTTAACAAACCTAATAAAATGGTATGATATGATTTAGAGGTGAGGCTTGAAGATACCTCCACTCACCTGTCTTTGGCTGGAATGCAGAGCTTATGTAAGAAATTAGAATTTTTAATGGCAGTTCCAGGTCTATAGAGTAGATTTATATACAGTGTATCTGACTTCCAACTGATGTCCTAGAACAAATAACCAGAACACAGAGTGACATGCAAACTACTGTAGGTTTGGCCATGTCTGCCAAGCCAAGGAAGGTTATGTAGACGGTGCAGAACCCCTGGGGAGTCCGAACATCTCCCACATGGCACAGTTATACACCTTCCCTGACAGGTATACAGGGAAATTAAATCTTACTATGATGAGGAGTGACATGAGATCTTTTAAAATATTCATGTAAATAATTACATACATCTGCTATTCACTAGTACACCACCCTAGCTCAGCCTAGAGGTCATAAAATTGGGTGGCCTGAGGTTGTGTATCTACCAGTTCTGTAGGCAGTTTTAGACCTGGGTCGGTGACCAGTATTTTGTATGTATTTCTTGAGGTTTGTGGGTGCATTGGATACTCTGGCTGCCATTGTGCTACATGCTGGGTGTCAGTGCGCTCCTGTAACTTTAATGAGGGGTGGGCTCCCTCAGGTCCACCTGCCCTTGTTTCTATCCATTAAATGCATGTGCCTCTATTATGAGGACTCTCAAGATTTGTAGAGTTATGACCACAGATATTCAGGGTGCCGTGATGTGGCTCTGTGGCTTACGTATGTATTTGCAAATGTGTGCTAACTAAACCCCTGTTTTTAAACACATGTTGTTAGACAGGTTAATTTGGTTTTTGATAGTTGGCTAACTGGCTGGCAGATTGAACTGGCTTTCTTATCCCCCTTTTTGATAAGTGATACCTATCCATGTTCCTTGCTGATAAAAGCCATTTTTAGACTGGGGTTGCTGACCAATGTTTGTTGGTTAGCTGGCTGGCAAGTTGAACAGGGAAGCCCTATTTATATTTCACCTGTGTGACACCCACCCTTACCTGGAGCAGAAATGAAGAAAGATGCTCACTCTGAGTACTGTGGCAGAAAAAAAACCCTTAATCCACCTTTTGGCCCTGTTCTAGGCAATGTACTAGATCTTAGATTGCAAGCTCAAAGGTGCAGAAACCTATCTCTTCAGAGAAGCCTATCCTGCCTTCAGATAATAATGGAATCTTCTATTCCTCTTACCAGTCCATCCCCCACAGTTATTACCTTTTGTACCACCAGCCCCTCCCTCTTAGATTGTAAGCTCTGAGGATCAGGGCCCTCCTAACCCTCTTGTATTGATCTGTATTGTTGCTGTATTGTCTCCATTTATATTGTAAAGCGCTGAGCAAACTGTCGGTGCTGTATAAATCCTGTATTATAATAATAATAATAATAAACTTAGTGTCATTAAACTCACATCATAAATCATTATCAGTAAATGCTGTATTACATGCTGTTACTACTCACCCAGTCACTATAGGATTCATTTTCTGTATTCCGCAAACACAAAACTGGTTGATCCTGCTGTTCTCTATCTCCCCCCTTCTGTCCATGTCCCATGTCCCTAGTGCAATTGGGAGTGGTGTAGGCAGCTACTGCACATGCTCAGTTTTTAGTGAGTTTCTATGTTTGAGCATTTCCACTCTATCACATCTGAGCAGCCCATGTGACTATAGAGTCACACATATGGGTGTATACACAGTGGTAAATGACAGCCCACCCCCTCCCTCCTCCTCTATGCCCACTAACCAGCTAACCGCAAGGGGGGTGGGGGTGGGACATCACATCTTGATTGATGGAGGCTTCACCTCCCTGTTATTCTAAGACACAGGCTGTGATTACACTCTGACACAGTCTGTGATTATTATTATTATTATACAGTATTTATAAAGCGCCAATAGTTCGCTCAGCGCTGTACATTACAAAGGGGGACAGAACATGTGACAGAACAATACCAATACAATGCAAAACATGAGGGCATTGAGGGCCCTGCTCTTTCGATCTTTCAATCTAGGAGGGAGGGGATAGTGGTACAGGAGGAGATAGCTGTGGAGGATGGAGTGGTAGGAAGAGTGGAGGAGGTCAGCAAGTTAGAAGGGGGTGGGGTAGGCTTCCCTGAAGAGATGGGTTTTCAGGGTGTGCCTAAAGGAGAGGAGAGTAGGTGATAATCTGATGGGTTGGGGCAGGGAGTTCCAGAGGATGGGTGACACCCTGGAGAAGTCCTGGAGGCGGGCATGGGAGGAGGAGACCAGGGAACTAGAGAGAAGGGGGTCTTGTGAGGAGCGGAGTGTGCGTGCTGGGAGGTACTTGGATATTAGGTCGGTGATGTAGTTCGGGGCAGTATGGTGGACAGCTTTATACGTCAGTGTTAGAATTTTGAATTTGATCTGTTGCGCAATCGGAAGCCAGTGGAGGGATTGGCAGAGGGGTTGGCGGAAACGGAGCGGTTGGAAAGGTAAATGAGTCTGGCAGCCGTATTCAGGATTGACTGAAGCGGGGATAGCCAGCGGCAAGGCAGGCAGTGAGGAGGGAGTTGCAGTAGTTGAGTCGTGATATGATGAGGGAATGGATGAGCTGTTTAGTGTTTTCTGGGGTTAGGAACATGCGTATTTTGGCGATGTTGCGGAGGTGGAGTCTGCACAAGTTTGTTAAAGATTGGACTTGGGGCTGGAAGGATAGGTTGGAGTCCAGAATGACACCAAGTACTCTGGCCGGGTTTGACGGTGGCGTTGTTGGATGTGATGGAGAAGTCAATGAGGGGTGGTGTCCGGGCTGGGGGGAAGACAAGAAACTCAGTTTTGGAGAGGTTCAGTTTAAGGAAGTGGAGCGACATCCAGTCTGATATGTCGCTCAGTAGGTGTGTGATTCGAGCAGAGACTGAGGGGGTGAGGTGGGAGGTTGAGAGATAGATTTGTGTGTCGTCGGCATAGAGGTGGTAGTTGAAGCCGTGAGAGTGTATGAGTTGGCCAAGGGAGGAGGTGTAGATGGAGAAGAGAAGGGGCCCAAGGACAGAGCCTTCAGGGACCCCAACAGAGAGAGAGTGAGAGGGAGGTGGTAGCATTATAGGTAACGCTGAAGGAGCATTGTGACAGGTAGGATGAGAGCCAGGAGAGAGCAGGATCTCTGAGGCAGAGGGAGTGTAGTTTTTTGAAGAGGAGGGGGTGGTCGAGAGGTCAAGGAGTAGGAGCACTGAATAGTGGCCATTAGCTTTGGCAGTTAGAAGGTCGTTGGAGAGTTTGAGTAAGGCGGTTTCGGTGGAGTGTAGGGGATGGAAGCCAGACTGTAGGGGATCAAGGAGCTGGTTGTCGTTGAGGTGAGAGCATAGTCGGGTGTAGACGAGGTGCTCAAGGAGTTTAGATGTAAATGGAAGCAGGGAGATGGGTCTGAGGTTGTTCGGGTCATTGGGGTCCAGGGAGGGCTTTTTAAGTATGGGGGTGATATGTGTATGTTTCAGAGGGGAGGGGAAAGTGCCTGAGGAGAGGGAGAGATTGAAGATGTGATGGATGGAGGGGGAGGGAGGTCGTAGGAGTTGTGAGGGGATAGGGTCGAGCTGGCAGGTGGTGAGGCGGGCATCAGAGAGGATCTTGGAGACTTCCTCGATGGTAGTAAGGTCAAAGGTGCGGAGTGTTGGGGAAGCTTCAGTATGAAGAATGTAGGGTGGGGTGGAAGTGGAGGTCAGAGCAGTGGTGGGGCCATGGGAGAGGGGTGATGAGGGGGTAGCTGAGTGAGGGGGAACGGGGTTGGAGGGAGTTTGAGCAGCGACAAAGTCCCTGCGGGTTATGTCGAGGGGGAGGGGGGATGAGGGGGTAGCTGTGTGAGAGGGGACGGGTTGAGAGGTCATGTGAGTTGCGGCAATGTCCTTGCGAATTGTGTCAATCTTGTTTTTGAAGTGATTGGCAATCTCAAGGGCAGTGAGTGAGGTGCTGGGTGGAGGTGGGGGTGGAGAGAATAGAGAGCTGAAGGTGGAGAAGAGTCGGCGAGGGTCATGATGAGGGTCAGGAAGTAGGCTTGTTTGGCTGCGTGGAGGGAGGAGGTGTAGGTGTGGAAGGCAGATTTGTAGCGGGTGAAGGCTTGTTGGGATTTGGTTTTGCGCCATAGTCGCTCCAGGGCACGACTGTGTCGTTTGAGGGTTTTGGTGTGATCAGTCTGCCAGGGCTGGAGCGATCGGGGTCTGATGTTGCGCTTGGTCAAAGGCGCTAGTGAGTCAAGGGCTGTTGACAGCGCATTGTTGTAGGCAGTCATAGCCAAGTCGGGGCAGGACAAGGGGAGGATGCTGTCATGAAGTTGATCAGCTGCAGAGTGGAGGGGGGCAGGGTTAAGGTTGCGGAGGTTACGGCTGGTAGTAGTGTGACATTTGGAGGGGTAGGCGTTGGAGGATGAGGAGATAGAGAAGGTGATCAGGTTGTGGTCAGAGAGAGGGAAGGGGGTGTTAGTGAGGTTATGGGGAGTGCAGCGGTTGGAGAAGACGAGATCAAGGATATTACCGTTGGAGTGGGTGGTGGATTGCATGCACTGTGCAAGTGCAAAGGAGGAGGTTAAGTGGAGGAGATGGGATGTATCCGGGTTGTTGAGGTTGACAGGGATGTTGAAATCCCCAAGGATGATGGTGGGTAGCTCAGAGGAGAGGAAGAAGGGTAGCCAGGTGGAAAAGTCATCCAGGAAGCGGGGTATGGATCCAGCAGGCCAAAATATCACAGCAATCTTCAGGGGGGTTGGGGAGAATAGTCGGATTCAGTGGGCCTCAAGGGAGGAGAAGGATAGGGAGGGGGGGTTTGGGAGGACTCGGAAGGTGCTCTGCGGTGACAGGAGCAGACCAACCCCACCACCTTTACGACCGTTAGGCCTGGGTGAATGGGTCCAGGTGAGACCTCCGTAGGAGAGTGCAGCAGGCGAGGTAGAGTCAGTGGGCTGGATCCAGGTTTCTGTGATCGCTAGGAGGTTGAGGGAGCAGGAGACAAAGAGGTCGTGGATGGCGGTAAGCTTGTTGCACACCGATCGGGCGTTCAGGAGTGCACATGAAAACGGGGGGAAGATTTTAGGGAGCAGGGGGACAGATACTAAGTTGCGAGGGTGGCAGCAGGACGTGGAGGCGGGAGGGTGTTGTGCGGGTGAGGGAGTTGGTGGAGGGCCAGGATTCGGGGAGATGTCCCCTGCGGTTAGGAGGAGGAGAAGGGTGAGAAAGGTGGCATGGGAGCGGGATGTGCAGGAGCGTGAGAAACTACTAGTGGAGGTGTTCGGGTCAGTGGGAGAGTGGAGTAATAGGAGGAGGTGGTGGATGCCATAGATGGGTGAAGGAAGCAGTGAAGACACAATATACAAATGTTTGGGAGGAGCAGAGGGATATAGTGAATGGATTTTGGTAACGGAGGAGAGGAAAATGAGAAGGAGGAGTGTAAGAGGCATTTTGGGGAGGTGATGAGAGCAGTAGTAGGGAGATGATAGCAATGAGGGGGGAGATGTACAAGTTTTGGGGTGGAGCAGAGGGGTAAAGAAATGAGATCTGGGAACAGAGAATAGTAATATGATAAGGAGAAGGAGGGGCGTATTATATAAAGGTAAACGGAGTGGGACTCAGGTATGTAAGAGATGTTTCCCAGGGTGTTTGCTTGCAGTCTGTCCAGCGTGCAGTAGAGTTTCTTGTTGTTGTGTCTTCCTGCTGCTTAAGTTCTCCTGCTTTAGTTAAACTGCTGTGTTTAACTGCTTCGCACTCGTTCAGCGCAGCACCCCCATCAGAGACTGTGCCCCCCATCAGTGATCTCCCCCATGAGCTGATCTAAATTTATAGGGAGATGCTCAAATGAGCATTCAACTCCACCCCAATTAGAAGCTGATAAGGATCACATGAGTAGTGGGGGATGTTTCGTTGGGAACAGGCTACAGTCGTAAACTGGGTGCAGCTGAAGGTGAGGACTGGTCAACATATACATAAATATAAATACACCATTTGTTCTGAATTTAACAGGAGTCAATGCGTTTTTCTAGTTAAGAACGGAGGTAGGAGAAAGATGCATTTACCTGTGAAAGTAGAGAAGGCATAATTAAACTGCTGTATTTAACTGCTTCGCACTCGTTCAGCGCAGCACTCAATCAGAAGCAGCACCCCCATCAGAGACTGTGCCCCCCATCAGTGATTAGCAGAAATCCACCCATACCATGTTATTGGCAAAAAATAACGATTTGATTTCAAATGTATATTTCTATATCGATTTAAAACAGTTTATTGATATTAATTATTTATTTTTACTCTTCCCAGTGTTATATTCAGCTTTGGTGCACTTACACTCATATTGGAGCACCCCCCCCTTTCCAGTGTTATATTCAGCTTTGGTGCACTTACACTCATATGGGAGCACCCCTCCCCCCCTTCCCAGTCTTATTTTCAGCTTTGGTGCACTTACACTCATATTGGAGCACCCCCCCCTCCCCCTTCCCAGTGTTACAGTGAAGGAAATAAGTATTTGATCCCCTGCTGCTTTTGAATGTTCGCCCCTCACAAAGAAATGATCAGTCTAAAAATGGCTTTGCACAGAGCAGGCTGGATCCTCCTCTTCTCAGGTCCTCTGCTGGCTCTCCTGGCCCCTCCCTCCTGTCATGTGCCCCCATAGCAAGCAGCTTACTATAGGGGTACCCGCTGCTCCGTGTGTCCATTCACACTCTGCCCTGCCCCCTCTCTCTTCTCATAGGCTCACTGGCTGTGATTGACAGCAGTCAATGCTTCTGTCTCAGCCAATGAGAAGAGGGAGTCCCCGGACAGCCAAGACTCCAGTGCACAAGATCAAGAGGGGGCGTAGGTGAGTATTAGGGGGGGTTGGGGGAGCTGATACACACAGAAGGTATTTTACCTTCATGCATAGAATGCTGCTTATAGTGCAAAAAATAAAAAAATGCACAGGCGATCAAATACCACCAAAAGAAAGCTCAATTTGTGGGAAAAAAAGTACGTAAATTTGATTTGGGTGCAGCGTTGCATGACCGTGCAATTGTCAGTTAAAGTAATGTAGTGCTTTATTGCAAAAAATGGCCTGGGCAGGAAGGGGGGAAATTCTCTGGAGGGCAAGTGGTTTGCGCTGTGTTTTATTAATTATTAGCATTTAGTGTATATCACTTTGAGCAGCAGCATTTCTATTATTTTTGGTGATACTGTATATTATTTTGGGTATAGTAGCGCGGGTTACTTGCTGTTTAAATACCATACATTAATAATGAATTGAAATAGGAAAATGTGTGAATCCTGGGTGAATGTGTGAATACTTGGGTAAAAACATTTAAAAATTGACCCGTAAGCCTGGATTCACATCAGTGCGACTTGACAGTTCAAAGTCGCATGACAAGTCACATCCCATTTGCGGCAATGTAACTGTTCAAATCGGTGCAACTCCAGTTGCAGCAACTTTGAAAAGGTTCCTGCACTATTTTTGTGCGATTTTATTACAACTTGACATCTGTTAAATGAAGTTGCACAGATGTCACAAAGCTGCAATGAAATTGCACTGTATAGTCTGTTTTGGAATTCAAAACCGCGACCAGTGTGAACCAGTGTTTCCAATATCCAAAGCAGTGGTGGAACTACCAGGGTCTCAAAGGCCGCATTCCACCACTGTGGGGGGCCCAAAACAGCCAAATGTTGCTTGTGTTTGGGCAGGCAGGGTGGCATCTGTAGAAAAGAGGACGGTAGGTCAGCACACAGCAGCTGCTGAGGTGAATGTGGAGCCACACTCCAGACACTGACCTGGGCGTGACACCTCTCCCTCAGCTCATCAAAGTCTGCAGGATTCCCCCTTACAGTGTAAGGGAGAACTCTGTGAACCCTGATGTACAGGGGAACTCTAATGTAAAGGGGAACACTGTAGACTTTGATACAAGGGGGAGGGCTCTGGTGATCAGAGTTCCCCTTTACACCAGACTCCACAGTATTCCCCATTACATCAGAGTTACCCTTTACTTCAGGATCTGCAGAGTTCTCCCGTACATTGTAAAGGGGGAACCCTGCAGACTCTGATGTAAAGGGAAACTCTGTGAACATTGATGTAAGAGAGAACTTTGTGGATTGTGATGTAAAACAGAACTCTGGAGTCTGATGTAAAGTGGAACTCTGTGGACTGTGATGTAAAGAGGAACATTGCAGACTATGATGCAGAGGGGAACACAGTGGACCATGTGGTAAAGAAGATCACTGTGGACCGTGATGAAAAGGGGAATGCTGCAGACCGTGATGTAAAAGAGAACACTTTGAACCATGATGTAAGGTTGGGGTGGGTCAGGAGGGCACTTCATGGTTTCTTTAATCGGGTCCCTGAAGGCTCTAGTTACAGCTCTGATCCAAAGAATTATGCTGTAAACAACCATACTTCAATCTGTGATAAACTTTGGTTTTAAAGGACAACTGTACTTTTCTTTAACAAATCATTAATTTAATGAGCTTAGCATGCTTATTAAATTGACAATATTATTATTATTATTATTATACAGTATTTATAAAGCGCCGATAATTCGCTCAGCGCTGTACATTACAAAGGGGGACAGAACATGTGGCAGAACAATAACAATACAATGCAAAACATGAGGGGATCGAGGGCCCTGCTCTTTCGAGCTTACAATCTAGGAGGGAGGGGATAGTGGTACAGGAGGAGATAGCTGTGGGGGATGGAGTGGTAGGAAGAGTGGAGGAGGTCGGCAAGTTAGCAGGGGGTGGGGTAGGCTTCCCTGAAGAGATGGGTTTTCAGGGTGTGCCTAAAGGAGAGGAGAGTAGGTGATAGTCTGATTGGTTGGGGCAGGGAGTTCCAGAGGATGAGTGACACCCTGGAGAAGTCCTGGAGGCGGGCATGGGAGGAGGAGACCAGGGAACTAGAGAGAAGGAGGTCTTGTGAGGAGCGGAGTGTGCGTGCTGGGTGTTACTTGGATATTAGGTCGGTGATGTAGTTCGGGGCAGTGTGGTGGACGGCTTTGTACGTCAGTGTTAGGATTTTGAATTTGATCCGTTGGGCAATCGGAAGCCAGTGGAGGGATTGGCAGAGGGGGGTGGCAGAGATGGAGTGGTTGGAAAGGTGAATGAGTCTGGCTGCCGTATATAAATGCTATACCCTTTTTTCCCATATAAAATAAGATTTTGCTTTGGCTTTCCTAACTTAAAGCGGACCTTTACCCTAAAGCACGGGTGACAAACTGGTGGCCCTCCATCTGTTGCCAAACTACAAGTCCCATGAGGCATTGCAAGATTGACAGTTACAAGCATGACTCCGAAAGGCAGAGGCATGATGGGACTTGTAGTTTCGCAACAGCTGGAGGGCCTCCAGTTTGACTCACCTGCCCTAAAAGTATGTTGTACCACCCTGATTTCTCCCCCCTCCCTCTCTTACAAATGTAATTTTTTTTTTTAAAGTACTACATTTGTGCTTCAAAGCATCACTTCCACGTTTCTTAGGTGAGTTCTAAGGGACGATGGACGGGGCAACGCACCATCAAATCTTGGGTGAGAAGCCTCTTCCCTCAGCCAGGGCATTGAAAATGGGTCGTGGATGGGTGTTCCAGCATGACAATGACCCAAAACACACGGCCAAGGCAACAAAGGAGTGGCTCAAGAAGAAGCACATTAAGGTCCTGGAGTGGCCTGGTCAGTCTCCAGACCTTAATCTGATTGAAAATCTGTGGAGGGAGCTGAAAGTTGGAGTTGCCAAACGTCAGCCACCAAACGTTAATGACTTGGAGAGGATCTGCCAAGAGGAGTGGGCCAAACTCCCTCCTGAGATGTGTGCAAACCTGGTAGCCAACTACACGTCTGACCTCTGTGATTGCCAACAAGGGATTTGCCACCAAGTACTAAGTCATGTTTTGTGAAGGGGATCAAATACTTATTTCCCTCATGAACATGCAAATCAGTGCATCATTTCTTAGACATGCATTTCTTTTGAATTTGTTGTTGCTATTCTGTCTCTCAGTGTTACAATACACCGAACATTCAATTTTTAGACTGATCATTTCTTTGTGAGTGAGCAAACATTCAAAATCAGCAGGGGATCAAATACGCATTTCCTTCACTGTATGTCCTCTTTGTCAGGATGGTTGTCAAGAGTAGGTACATGAGAACATACCATTCCCAGGCCATAATGGCCAGTAGATAACTATCCATATTACTACATAGAAATATTTTTTCATAGGTACAATGGAAACCTCAAATGCCTGTACATCTATAATGAATGAACACATGCTAGCGATTGTCTGTCTAACATCATCACATTTCCTAGATGTAATAAAGTATTCCTGAAGCCTGAAGCAATTTTTTGTTTACTTTAAAAGTTTTCTTACAGCGTTTTTGACCTCCTTGTTTCTCAGGCTGTAAATAAAGGGGTTGAGTGTTAATGACACTGTACACTGTACACTGCACTGATGGCCCGATCGTAGGCTGGTGAGTAGATGGAGCCTGGCCGGAAATACATAAATATAAGTGTGCTGTAGAGGAGGATGACCATGGTGAGATGAGATGAACAGGTAGAAAAGGTCATCCACCTTCCTTGGGATGACTGTAGAGCCAACACTGCTCTGATGATGAGTATGTAGGACCCCAGGATGAAGAGCACCGGCCCAAAGATGAAGATGGAACTTTCAATGAAGTCAGCATTGTGCAAAGCTGCTGAAATATCTGTACAGGATAACATCATTATTACTGGGACATCACAAAAGAAGTGTTGGATAACCCAACTACAGAGCTGCTGGTGAAGAAGTGAGCACAGTGTAAAAAGTAGAGCGGAAAAAAGATGTGATCCAACAGAAAGCCACCAGATAGATGCAAATTTTCCTGTTCATAATTATCAGGTACCGCAGAGGGAAACAAATGGCACAATATCGGTCAAAAGCCATGAAGGTCAACAGAAAACCATCTGTGTTTCCTACTGCCAAAAACAGGAAGAACTGGACAAAGCAGTCATTGATGGGCATGTGGGTGTCGCCAGAGAACAGGCCATACAAGGTCCTGGGGATGATAATGGAGGTGAGGCATACATCCACAAAGGCAAGGTTTCCCATCAAAATGTACATCGGGGTGTGAAACTGGCGTTGTGACATAATAAGAAAAGAGAGGAAGGTGTTTCCAGCAATGCAGAGGATATATGAAACCAAGAAGAAGGAGGCGATTGGAAGGGTAAGTTGAGGCATATCAGAGAACCCCAACAAGACAAAGCCAGCAAGAGTCTGATTTTCAGGGGGTTCCATGTGTATATAGACTGGTTATGATTGTGGTTAAATGATGGAGATCACAACAGGGTAAGAATATATTTGGAAGCATTTATACTGATAAACCATAGGATGCAACACACAGTTTACAGAATAACACGTAGAACATACGACACATCGTGTAAACCAAGAGACAAGTCACAAATATATCTCTAGATGATCCGATGAGGAGGGCTATGCTGTTCATGTGGTTCTATAGATAGCTGTTTTGATTTTCTATAACAAAGAATTGTCTGAACATGACACTATGAAACATACAAGATACATACAGGTTAAAATTACATTACTTGCCTCGGTACAAGGACAACATGCTTGTGGGGTCTCTAATGCCATTTTGCAGTCAAACTTAAGACTGAACTTTAGACAGATAATAAAAGACGCATCTTGAAATAAAACCTTTATATACAGGTGAAACTCGAAAAATTAGAATATCGTGCAAACGTTCATTTATTTTAGTAATGCAACTTAAAAGGTGACACTAATATATGAGATAGACTCATTACATGCAAAGCAAGATAGTTCAAGCCGTGATTTGTCATCATTGTGATGATTATGGCTTACAGCTCATGAAAACCCCAAATCCACAATCTCAGAAAATGAGAATATTACATGCAATCAATAAAACAAGGATTGTACATAGAACAGCAATGGGCAAACTACGGCCCGCGGGCCGTATACGGCCCGGCGGACCTTTTAATCCGGCCCGGCGGACGTTTTAATCCGGCCCGCGGAGCGTGATACATTGGCTGTCAGGATGTGTGTAGGCGGGGCAGCGTGACAAACGTGAGGGGAGCTAGGCTCCTCTCACAGTCCGCCCTGAAGACCGGAACGGCGCGGGAACACGGTGAGAGGAACGCGCGGAGCAAAGGTAAGTGAATTGACACAGGGGGGACTTGGCTTACTACTTGGGGGGGAATAGTACTGTGGGGGATGAAATACTATATGAGGGATGAATTAATATGGGGGATGAATTAATATGGGGAATGAATTACTATAGGGGGGATGAATTACTATATGGGGGATGAATTACTATGGGGGATGAATTACTATGGGGGATGAATTACTATATGGGGGATGAATTACTATGGGGGATGAATTACTATATGGGGGATGAATTACTATATGGGGGATGAATTACTATGGGGGATGAATTACTATATGGGGGATGAATTACTATGGGGGATGAATTACTATATGGGGGATGAATTACTACGGGGGATGAATTACTATATGGGGGATGAATTACTATGGGGGATGAATTACTATATGGGGGATGAATTACTATGGGGGATGAATTACTATATGGGGGATGAATTACTATGGGGGATGAATTACTATATGGGGGATGAATTACTATGGGGGATGAATTACTATATGGGGGATGAATTACTATGGGGGATGAATTACTATATGGGGGATGAATTACTATATGGGGGATGAATTACTATGCTTACTATGGGGGAATATTACTATACTTACTATGGATGACACACACACATCATTCATCTACTCTTGGTCCGGCCCCCGGGTCCAATATATGAACCCATTGCGGCCCTCAAGTCAAAAAGTTTGCCCACCCCTGACATAGAACAATATCGGACCTCTGAAAAGTATAAGTATGCACAGGGGCGGACTGACAACTCATGGGGCCCCCGGGCAATAGGGGATCATGGGGCCCACGTGCCCTTGCCCAAACTCAAAAAAGCCTATGAAAAAGGTACCAGGGGCATCTCATGGGGCCCCCTCGGGCAGTGCCCGAGTTTCCAAATGGTCAGTCCGCCCCTGAGCATGCATATTTACTCAGTACTTGGTTTGGGCACCTTTTGCAGCAATTACTGCCTCAATGCGGCGTGGCATGGAAGCTATCAGCCTGTGGCACTGCTGAAGTGTTATGGAAGACCAGGATGCTTCAATAGCAGCCTTTAGCTCTTTTGTATTGTTCAGTCTCATGTCTCTCATCTTTCTCTTGGCAATGCCCCATAGATTCTCTATGGGGTTCAGGTCAGGAGAGTTTGCTGGCCAATCAAGCACAGTAATCCCACGGTCATTGAACCAGGTTTTGGTGCTTTTGGCAGTGTGGGCAGGTGCCAAGTCCTGCTGGAAAATGAAGTCAGCATCCCCATAAAGCTCGTCTGCAGAAGGAAGCATGAAGTGCTCCAAAATCTCCTGGTAGACGGTTGCGTTGACCCTGGACTTAATGAAGCACAATGGACCAACACCAGCAGATGACATGGCTCCCCAAATCAACAGACTGTGGAAACTTCACACTAGACTTCAAGCATCTTGCAGTGTGTGCCTCTCCATTCTTCCTCCATACTCGAGGTCCTTGGGCCTCTCCATTCTTCCTCCATACTCTGGGTCCTTGGTTTCCAAATGAGATGCAAAAGATGCTCTCATCAGAAAAGAGGACTTTGGACCACTGAGCAACAGACCAGGTCTGTTTTTCTTTAGCCCAGGTAAGATGCTTCTGACGTTTGTTGTTCAAGAGTGGCTTGACAAGAGGAATATGACATTTGAAGCCCATGTCCAGGATCCGTCTGTGTGTGGTGGCTCTTGATGCACTGACTCCAGCCTCAGTCCACTCCTTGTGAAAGTCCCCAACACTTTTGAATGGCCTTTTCCTGACAATCCTCTCCAGGCTGCGGTCATCCCTGCTGCTTGTGCACCTTTTTCTTCCACACTTTTCCCTTCCACATAACTTTCTATTAATGTGCTTTGATACAGCACTTTGGGAACATCCAACTTCTTTTGCAATTACCTTTTGAGGCTTTCCCTCCTTATGGAGGGTGTCAATGATGGTTTTCTTTACAACTGTCAGGTCAGCAGTCTTTCCCATGATTGTGATTCCTACTGAACCAGACTGAGAAAATTTAAAGGCTCAGGAACCCTTTGCAGGTGTTATGGCTTAATTAGCTGATTAGAGTGGGACACTTTGAGCCGAGAATATTGCACCTTTTCACAATATTCTCATTTTCTGAGATTGTGGATTTGGGGTTTTCATGAGCTGTAAGCCATAATCATCACAATGATAACAAATCACGGCTTGAACTATCTTGCTTTGCATGTAATGAGTCTATCTCATATATTAGTTTCACCTTTTAAGTTGCATTACTGAAATAAATGAACTTTTGCACAATATTCTAAGTTTTCGAGTTTCCCCTGTATGTAATTGTTTGTTTATATACTTTTATATTTAATAAAGTAAAATTTAAAAACCACATTTTTTCCTGATATCAGCCTCTTTGGAATTCCTGTAGAGAGAAGCTGGAGAATGAAACAGAAGAAGCAGCGCAAGGAGCCAATCAGTTCATGTGCTTGCAAGGAGCATGCTGATAGGATGAGAAAGTACTGTGGAGTGGCAGAGAGATGAGCGCATCACTGTGCAGGTTCTTGTCGGGCTTCAGCCCAGGTTCCCACTGATGAGGTGTGGAATTTGCAGCGATTTCAGTGTGAATTCTTCACAGCATCAGAATCGCACCCCGTTCATGCGAACCGCTGCGAGTGTGTATGTTGAGTTAACGACACCCTGAAAGCGGTCCGCAAAATGCGGTGCGGTGTGCAGAATCGGATCGAATAGGTGTGCATACCTATGCAATACGATTCTAGTGCGGACCAAAAAAAGGGTCCTATATCATTTTGGTGCGGGTGCGGTGCGATTAGTGCCATACAAAATGTATGACTCCAATCGCACCGCACAGAATTCGCATGTGATTTGCACAGGAATGCGGTGCGTTTCCTGTGTGAATCACATGCAATATTCGGAGCCACACGTATGTGAACCCGGGCTCAGACTGAGGACATCTAATGTTACTGGGAACAGCTTTGGTTTGAAGGTGAATATTACAGAAAAAACTGTTTTTTCATTCTACTTTTTAAATTGCTATTCATATTTTTTTTAGTAAGTATATGCAGAATGAATAAATTAGTTTTGTCGCAATCGTAACAAAATTAATTTAGTTTTCAACCGGATTCAAATTTCTCCAATGGATTAGAAGTATTCGAATATAATTTGAATCAAAAACATAAAATTCATTGTGAAGAGTATCTGGTTTTATTTGAAATCCGGAAGACAATATATTCTTTCTATTCTTGTCAATTTTTGCTATTCTATTCTTTTATTTTGTATTCTATCCTGTTTTACTCTATTCTTTTCTATTTGATTCTGTTTTAATCTATTCTATTCTTTTAGAAATTCAAATTTCTCAAGACAGCTATATTCTTTCTATTCTATTCTTTTATTTTAAATTCTATTTTTTCTATTCTATTAAACGCTTTTCTAATCATTTCCATTCTATTCCTTTATTTTCTATTCTCTTTCATTCTATTATTTTATTCTTTTCTAGGCCTTTATTTTCTATTCTATTATATTCTTTTCTGTTCTATTCTGTTCTGTTTTACTCTATTCTATTCTGTTTTATTCTAGTCTATTCTTTTCAAAATTCGAATTTTGGAAGATGGCTATATTTGTTCTATTCAAATCAATTTAATTTTTTTTCAATTATGTGATATTCTTTTCTTTCTATTCTATTCCTATGCTTTATTTTCTATTCTATTATTTTCTTTTTTTCTACTCTATTATTTTCTATTTTGTTTTTTTATTTTCAAAATGGGACTATCAGAACACGGCTATATTCTAAAACCCGGTAGTGAAAGGAAGGTGTAGACAGAACCAAGGCCCAGTGCATGCCTGTAGTACTTATTAACCAGGTGCCCCAAATTCTCTTGAACTTGGCATCCTCTATGCTCATATGCCAGCTCTTTGTACAGTAACATAGAATGGTCCCATCCACTAGGGAACAGTGGGACTGCCAAAGGACACCCAGTGACCACTTTATTTTTAGCCAGAAAAAAGCTCATGGAACTAGGCAAGCATTTGTGTCATATGGGTGATGTATCAGTTATATTTAGGATGCACACTTTATGCTTGAGTTGCACTGTATACAATTTGAAAATGTGTTCCTGGTATCTATTAACAACAGAGCAGGACCAGATCAAAACAGGCTTGGAGGATTAAACATTTTGGCAACAAGGGCTTGACAGTTGAGAAATCTAGAGAGCAGCTATTCCCAACCAGGGTTCCATGGAACAATAAGGTTTTCCCAGGGGTTGCTAGCGGTTCCCTGAGCTGTGGCCAATTGTCCTCCCACCTGATGGAGAAAATCTGGAGAGCATCTAGGGCAGCTATTCTCAACCATGGTTCCATGGAACAATAACATTCCTTCAGAGGTTGCTAGAGGTTCCCTGAGCTGTGGCCAATTGACCTCCCACCTGATGGAGAAAATCTGGAGAGATTCTAGGGCAACTATTCTCAAGCATGGTTCTGTGGAACAATAACATTCCTCCAGAGGTTGCTATAGGTTCCCTGAGCTGACCCAATTGAACTTCTACCTGATGGAGAAAATTTGGAGAGCCTCTTGGGCAGCCACTCCCAACCAGGTTTCTGTGGAACAATAACATTCCTCTAGAGCTTGCTTTAGGTTCCCTGAGCTGTTACCAATTGACCTTCTACCTGATGGAGAAAATCTGGAAAGCCTCATGGGCAGCCACTCCCAACCAGGTTTCTGTGGAACAATCAGTTTCCTCTAGAGGTTATATGGGTACTCTGAGCTTTGGAGCCAGCACCTCTTGGGAGATCCAGCTGCATGACAACAATGAACTTTTCAGCTGTCTGTAAGAGTGGCATTTTGACCATCACTGTATTAAGGTATTCTTCTAATTGGCCATCATCTAATTGGTTTTGGTAAAGAGTTCCTGGAGACCTGAAAATTATTTTAAGGTTTTGCCCTGGGTACAAAGGTTGAGAAAATCTGCACCAGGTGATTAGGTAGTGTATAATAAACACTTTTGTTTTTCTTGGCATCTTAACACTGTTTTACTAGAAACCCCAATACTGTAGTACTTGTATTGGCATAGGAATGTACTTTTGAACGATCACTTTATCTTATATACCTTTTAAAGTACAAATGATACAATAACTATATACTTACCCTGTCTATGTTGTAAGATCTGAATTATGTCAGCACATCTTGGTGGCCTAAGATAAAATGGAAACATCAAGTTTTAGTACAAATAACATGACTACCAAATAGAATCTGTTGGTGGATCCCAAAATGCTAATGTGCACATCCAGTATGAAAATCTGTCAAACCTGTTCCATACCGTTATCAGCATAATGAAATTAAAGCAAAGACAGTTGAACTTACTGCTCTTCTGTAGAGGTGGGGGTGGGGTGGGGGTTGGGTGATCCTCCTTCTTCAGAAGTGTTACAACAGACTGAAAAATTAACATGTACAGTAGTGGTGCACCAAAATGAAAATTCTAGCCCGAAATCAAAACCAAAAATTCAGGATGTACAGAAATGGACAGGTTTTTGCATTGAAGTCGATAGGGGGCGTATTTGCATTGAAGTGGGACGCAAGTTGGCATTGAAGTTAATGGGGGGGGGGGGGCGTTTTTCCATTAAAGTCATTGGGACATAATTTTGCATTGAAGTCAATTGGGAGCATTTCTGAATTGAAGTCAATAAGGGACAAAAGTTGAAGTCAATGGGAAACGATTTTGCATTGAAGTCAATTATCATTATCGGCACCTGTAATAGAAATGCTGGGTGCAATAATTAAAAACAAGTCATATACACGCACACAATCAACATGTAGTCATGCAGGTACCTTTTAATCAGCATTTAAACCATTACATATTCTACGCACGTGAAAGACCATCTACCCAATGAACACCTGCCCTGGCACATTATAGCATTCACCCGGTACTCCAAGAAATATCAAAATCCAACTGCTATATTCCTGCACTGTCAAAACCTCCACTTTTATTATCACATGACACACAGGAGGATATATCTTATAGTCATCACAATTATTACTATTGTTATTATACAGTATTTATATAGCACCAATAGTTCGCTCAGCGCTGTACATTACAATGGGAGACAATACATAAGACAGCACAATAACAATACAATGCGATACACGAGGGGTTTGAGGGCCCTGCTCCTTGGAGCTTACAATCTAGGAGGGAGGGGATAGTGGTACGGGAGGAAAAGCTGTGAGGGATGGAGTGGTGGGAAGAGTGGAGGAGATTGGCAATTAGCAGGGGGCGGGGTAGGCTTCCCTGAAGAGGTGGGTTTTCAGGGTGCGCCTAAAGGAGAGGAGAGTAGGTGATAGTCTGATGGATTGGGTTAGGGAGTTCCAGAGGATGGGTGATGCCCTAGAGAAGTCCTGGAGGTGGGCATGGGAGGAGGAGACCAGGGAACTAGAGAGAAGGAGGTCTTGTGAAGAGCAGAGAGTGTGTTTTGGGTGGTATTTGGATATTAGGTCGGTGATGTAGTTTGGGGCAGTATTATGGACAGCTTTGTACATTAGTGTGAGCATTTTGATCCGTTATCTGCAATCTGCATAATAACACACACCAATAAGAGCAGAGCATTACAGCATGAAATAGACACATCATTTGACAGCGTCACAGCATAGAATTAGTACATTACCAAAACTATGTTAGAAGCTGAAAGGAACAGATTCCATCTGAACCAAACTGCCCAGGAGGTCATGGAGAAGCCATAGGCGCGACCAGTCGATGAGCCCATATAGCCTGGGCAAAAATCCTCGCGTCAGAGTGTCCTTTGGCCACTAAGGGGGGCTTCTACTGGTCTCGCCCAGACCTCCACCTTATAAAACAGTTTTCTGGAAGCTGTCCAATATTGGGTGGGCACCACACCCACCATAGGAGGAGCTAGCAGAAGGGTTCCATGAAGATAACAGAGTCACTTTCAACCACCATATTTGCTATCTGAAAAGTCACACTTTTGCTTCTTATCTACCCCAAAACTTCTTCTCATCTACCCCAGACTTAAAGATTTCTAACTTCTCAAGCAAGTAGACGTCTTTAAACAGGTTTTTATCTCCTAATGTGTCATAAACACGTTTCATTCCATAAACAAGTTTTTATCTTGCTCTCAGCAGAATATCTTGTGACTTTGTTTCTTTGACCTAGAGAAATGACACATCAAGTCACCTCTCATGCCCCTGGCGTTTGGGCAACAATGCTTTATTGTAAAAATAACAAAGGGTCCAATGCCAACACATTTCATAGGCATTACAGCACCTTTTTTTTTTCTATTGGCAAAATGCAGATTTTTGACGGATAATTTTCAGCAGCCAATATAACGGTGCATCACTAATATACAGTGAATAGGGTGTAACTGTCACCAGAAATGAGTGGATGACAGATACAGAGCTGTGGGGTCAAGCTGCAGAGCAAACATGTTGTACATTTCTCTTGCATACCATACTGGAATCCCGTGATTAAAAGGTGTTGTAACGACTCATTTCTGATGACAGCATAAAACGTGGACAGAATATATCGCCAGCACATCAAAAGGCTTGTTTCAAAGTGCAAAACTCTTTATTTTTGTAGGATCACATAGAAAAGCGATGTTTTGGTCCATTGCACGGCATAATACCCAATCTTATGGGAAACTAAAAAAGGCATTTTTGCTTGCTCATGATTAGATCATTGAAGGTAGCTTGAAGAAGGGTCCCTACATGGTCCCGAAACATTGCTTTTCTATGCGATCATACAAAAATAAAGAGGTTTGCACTTTGAAATCAGCTGGCATCATCCATGCTGCATAGCAAGACCAACTAATCATGATATCAAGATTTGTTGTCAGAAGAAGAATGGCCCTCATTTATTAAAGGAGTAGAGAATGTATACTTCCAAAGATAATTTTCCCTTGTCTTCGTGAAAGGAAGGCCCGGAGTAAGAAGAGAGAAGACCTGAACAAATGGTCGGCATAACAGGGGTTAAAGGGGGTTGGGAGAGGCAAAGTTCCATTAGCATAAGGGGGAGTCAAAAATAGTTAAGGAAGGAGTGGGGGGAGCTACGAGGGGTGGTCTTTTAGGGTGTGGCAGGGGGTTTTCAGTTTGAAGAGAGTTTTCACAGGGCAAACTTCCCTCCCACCCGCCCGTTGTTGGATGGTTTGTCTTGGTGGTGGTTGTGCCATATTGGTGCTGGGGGACGTCCGGCGGGGTGCGAAGTCCTCATTGGTTAATGTGGGCACAAGAAAAGGCACTTTGTAGGAACCCGTCTGAAGTACGGCTTCCAGTTGTTCTGGTGGGGGTATCTGCGGTGGTGTCTCCGAGTCGGTGATGTTGCGGCTGGAAACCTAGTTAAGCAGGACGTAGGCATTCGTTTTCTTGATGCCTATTGGGACCTTGTAAGAACATATATTTATACTGTGTTTTTCTGTTATTTAAAACATTTTATTTATTGATGGTTGTAATGAAAGGCCGGTTTTGGGCCATTAACGCCATTTGTTGTCAGCGTGGTTACTTAGGTTAAGGATGGGGGGTAGGTATTGTTTAGTGGCATTTACAAGCCATCTTTAGTCCCCTGGTCATGAAGTGAAAGAAAGTAAACACTCACTTTGCAAAGAATACCCAATCATGTGTAAGTTAAAAAAAAATGACTGCACATGATTGGATGATTAAAATCAGCCCCACCTCACTTCAAGACAAGAGAAAATTCACTTTGCGAAAAGAAAATTCATTTAGCCTGGGTTCAAATATGTGCGGTGCTGTATATCGCAAGGTTCCCCACTGACAGAACACAGTAGAGGGACAACAAGAACTAACGAATGCTAAAGGTGGGGTTGGCACTGCAGCAGTAGATGAAATATATGCTATTATTTATATTGGAGGGTCACAAACCCAAAAAGCAAAAAGCACAAAAAAGGTCAAAAGAAGATTTACCTTATATATATATCAAAACCAACTAGATACATAGAAAAGTGATGGCAGAAAAAGACAGAGTGGTCCATCGAGTCTGCCTGTTTTTTTTTTTTTTTATTCTTTTTTGTTTTTTTCTGTGGGGAGGGGTTTTTTTTTGTTTTTGGGGTTTTTTTGTTACCTTTTTTGTCTGAGTACAGATCTTTGCTTGTCCCAAGCATGTTTGAAGCTATTTATGCCGCCAATATATTTCAAAACCAACTACACAGATACATATTTAAAGTAGACCCCACTTAACAAATATTATTCAACATACATTAAAAACAAAGAGTATACACAGTATACACAATACATCATTAAAAAAGCACAAAGGGATTAACTGTCCATAGTACCGAGTTGAAGTTGTTCTTGATGCGTTTCACGGTTAGTACGGCTTCTTCCTAACATTAGGCTCATACATGACAGATATCCATGAAATGTCTAGAAGTACAAAACATACCATAAATAACAAATATACATGTATACGTTTATGCTTTTAAAAATTTAAATCAATGTAGTACCTACCCACATGGGGAAAGATGGAGCGTTACATACTGTTTATTTTGTATTTCTTGCCTTCCAGAGAATTTCCCCCCCTTCCTGACCAGGCCATTTGTTTTTCGGCACTTCGTTACTTTAACTGACAATTGCGCGGTCATGCAACTCTGCACCCAAATGAAATTTACGTCCTTTTTTCCCACAAATAGAGCTTTCATTCTGTGGTATTTGATAACCTCTGTGGTTTTAATTGTTTGTGCTATAAACAAAAAAGTCCAACAATTTTGAAAGGAAAAACAATATTTTTGACTTTTTTCTATAAAACGTAACCAGTAAAAAAAAATGTAAAATTCTAATTTCGTCATAAATTTAGGCCAAAAATGTATTCTGCTCCATGTCTTTGCTAAAAAAAATTCCAATACGGGTAAATTAATTGGTTTTTGTAAACATTATAGCATCTACAAATGGCGGTATATATACTTGATTTTTTATTTATATTTTCATAATGGTAATGGCGGCGATCAGTGACTTATAGCAGGACTGCGGTGGGCATTCTGACACTGACACTGTACTAATGGCACTGGGCAGGAAGGGGTTAACATCTGCGGCAATCAAAGGGTTAACTGTGTGCTCTTTAACATTATGTGCTGTGTGCTGTTTTACTTTGGAGACATGCTGTTTTATACATCTCTGCTAAAACAGAGTAGCATGTCCTTGCAGACAGGAGAGAGAACTGTGTTTAAACACAAGTCTCTCCCGTATCAATTTTCCTGATGATCTCCGAGTGCCGGCGGGGAATCGGTGGCCGGGACCCGGTGATTGAAATCTCTAGCCGCTAATGGCGGCGCGGGTAGGGCAGCGCGCGTACTCCCACCCGGAAATGCTAGTCACATATATATGCAATACGTATTTTGCACAGCAGTGTTGCCCTGTAGCAGTACTTCTACTATAGGGTGGCAGGCAAGTGGTTGAATATCTGTCATGTATCAGCCTAATGTTATGAAGAAGCGGTACTAACCGTGAAACGCGTCAACAACAACTTCAACTCGGTACTATGGACAGTTAACCCCTTTGTGCTTTTTTATTTATGTATTTTATATACTGTGTATATTCTTTGTTTTTAATGTATGTTGAATAAAACTTGTTAAGTGGGTTTTATATTAAATATGTATCTGTATAGTTGGTTTTGATATATATTGGTGGGTCACCCTTGAACATCCTTCTTTTTACCTTTTTTGTGCCGATTCCCCCAACAACACTATGGGCTGCTTAACCACTTGCCTACCAGGCACTTATACCCCCTTATTTACCAGGCCAATTTTCAGCTTTCAGCGCTGCCGCACTTTGATTGACAATTGCGCGGTCATGCAACATTGTACCCATATGAAATTTTGATCATTTTTTTCTCACAAATAGAGCTTTCTTTTGGTGGTATTTAATCGCCACTGGGCGCTTTACTTTTTGCGCTATAAATAAAAAAATGCAAAAAATAAAGTGCAAAAAATTTGAAAAAAAAAAAGTTTCTTTGTTTCTATTATAAAATTTTTCAAACAGGTATTTTTTCTCCTTCACTGATGTGCGTTGATGAGGCAGCACTGATGGGCACTGATAGGCGGCACTGATGGGCACTGATAGGCAGCACTAAAGGGCACTGATAGGCAGTACTAATGAGGTGGCACGGATAGGCTGCACTGATAGACAGCACTAATGAGGTGTCACGGATAGGCGGCACTAATATGTAGCACTGATAGGCGGCACTGATAGGTGACACTGATGATGGGTACTGATAGACGGCACTGACTGGCATCACTGCTGGGCACTGACTGGCGGCACTGACTGGCACAACCCCTGGGCACTGACTGGTGGCACTGACTGGCAGCACTGCTGGGCTGCACTGGTGGGTGGCACTGGTGGGCAGCGCTGGTGGGTGGGCACAGGTGGGTGGCACTGGTGGGCACAGGTGGGTGGGCACAGGTGGGTGGCACTGCTGGGCACAGGTAGGTGGCACTTCTGGGCACAGGTGTGTGACACTGCAGAGTGGCACAGGTGGGTGCACTGCTGGGCACAGGTGGGTGATCTGCTGGGCACAGGTGGGCGGAGCTAGTGGGTGCACTGCTGGGCACAGGTGGGCGGAACTTGCGGGTGGCACTGCTGGGCACCGATCATCAGGGCACTGATCATCAGTGCCCTGATGATCGGTGCCGATCCCCGCTCTGACAACTGCCGGTTCTCGGCAGTACTTTCCTCACGATCTGACAGCGTGAGGAAAGTGCAGCCGAGAACCGGCACTTGCATTTCCCTCTGATCAGCGTGTCATTGGACACCGCTGATCACGTGGTAAAAGTGATTGGCCTTTTACCACATCACGTGATCAGCTGTGTCCGTAGGACACAGCGTTCACGGAGATCGCCGGGTGAGCGCCCCCTGGGGCGCGCAGGAGAGCGCGTTCTGGGAGGACGTCATATGACGTCCACTCAGAACTGGCCGGCCGCAGTGCAGCCGTCATTCGGCTATCTGCGGTCGGCAACTAGTTAAGAATCAAAGGTCTAAATTAGATATCTCAGAAAATGATCCCCTTGGATCTGCACCAGAAACACATACAGTGCTCAGCATAAATGAGAACACCCCTTTTGAAAAAAGTAAGATTTTAATCAATATCTCAGTGAACACAAGAACGATTTCCAAAATTTTGACAAAACTGAGTTTTATAGAACATTTGTTTCGCTCATTACATGAAAATAATGTTAATAATATAACAAAATCTTCAGTTTTACTCCAATTAGTTGATGCAAAAATGAATACGCCCCACAACAAAAATTACTCCATCTAGTATTTTCTATGACCTCCATGATTTGTAAGGACGGCACCGAGTGTAAGGGACCGCCCGGCGGTACCACTAGCACTCCACTGGTCGGATGTTCCCAGCGCACGGAGTCTAAGCCCCAGGGTACTTGTTCACCAGGGCCCCTGATGGTGGGGATGGACTTGGAGTACCCTAGGACCAGGTCATGACTACTGAGGACACCCGTCAGTGGTAGGGGTATTCGCCAGGGGCTCCCACGGGAGAGAGCCAGGTATGAGGAGGTCTGGAGACCCCGTAGAGAGGGACGGATGGATGGATGGATGGCTGAGCAGGAGCAGGGTCATACAAGCCGGGTCGGTAACTATGGGGACGGTGCGGTACAGAGCGGCGGGCAGAGAATAGTCGGGTCACACGCCAGGTCAGCAACAGCAGGTCAGATCCAATAGGGGGCATTCAGGAGAGAGGTCAGGCAAGCAAGGGTCAAAACAGGAGAAAACAGCAAGGTCAGGGCACAATCCGGGTCAGCAACTTACTTCAGACAGGTTCACAGGTTCACAGGATACAAAAGACCAAAAGGCACTGAATGACAGCTCAGGGCCGTTTAAATATCCCGCCCTGCGCTGTCATTGGTGCCAGGCGCGCGCCCGCGGTCACTACTGCGCATGCGCGAACCTGATTGCCGCGGTCGGCCAAGTCCCGGCGCTCGCGTACAGGGAGGTGTACTGCGCCTGCGCCGGGACCAGCGGCGCGGCGATCTCCGACACCGAGTCTTCTAGGCATGGAGTGAACAAGTTGGTGATATATTGCAACATCTCTCTTTTTCCATTCTTCAAGAACCACCTCTTTTAGAGCCTGGATGCTGGATGGAGAGTGATGCTCAACTTGTCTCATTAGAATTCCCCATATGGTTGGACTCAGATCAGGAGACATACTTGGCCACTGAATCCCTTCCACCCGATTCTTCTTCAGGAATGTAACAGTGGCCTTAGATGTGTGTTTTGGATCATTGTCATGTTGGAAAAGTGCACGACGACCAAGGGCACAGAGTGATGCTAGCATCTTCTCTTTCAATATAGTACATCTGTGAATTCATGATACCATCAATGAAATGCAGCCCTCTGACACAAGCAGCACTCATGCAGCCCCACAGAAGGACACTGCCACCACCATGTTTCACAGTAGGCACCATGCATTTTTCTTTGTACTCCTCACCTTTGCGACACCATACAGTTTCTAAGCCATCAGATCCAAAAACATTTTATCTTGGTCTTGTCAGTCCAGAATACAGAGTCCCAGTAGTCTTCTTCTTTTTCAGCATGGGCCCTGTCAAATTCAAGGTGGGCTTTTTTGGGCAGGCGCTTTAGGAAAGGCTTCCTTCGTGGACAACACTAATGCCTGCCATTCCTCTGCAGGGTACGCTGTATTGTGTCATGGGAAACAATCATCCCAGTTTGGCTTTTTACTTCTTTAGTTAATTGCAGTGAACTTGCATGGTGATTTTCTTCAACCTTCTCATCAGAAGACGCTCCTGTTGAGGGGTTAACTTCCATGGATGGCCTGGACGTCTCTGTGAGATGGTTGCAGTTCCATCTTTGTTAAATTTATGTATCACTTTTTCTACAGTATTCTGACTGATAAGTAAAGCTTTGCTAATCTCCTTGTAGCCTTCATCTTTCTTGTGTAAAGAAATTACTTTATTTCTCAGGCCTTGTGATATTTCTTTGCTTTGTGGTGCCATTGCTGACAGCATGAAATGGGCGGGGTTTTCTTTGTTAAGTAACACCCTTCTATAATCAACTATTTACTGGACACTTGTTTAATGAATAATTAGACTCACCTGTAGTTGAATTCTTGTTAATTAGGATTTTGTTGTCTAAAATTCAGTTTTGCTCTTAAGACTTTCATTGGGGTGTATTCACTTTTGCAACATGGTCTTGAATGAATTTGTTAGGAAAAGTATTTGTGTTTGCAGATTAACAAATCTTGTTTGCAATCAATTGACAATAAAGGAATGATAATAACATCATTGGGTCGATTGATAAAAGAAATGTGCAGAGCTATTTGTCTGTTGAAACTGTATATACATTTGTTCTGGGGCAAATGGGGCAAAATCAAATGTTCTCAGGCTATTTCCTCTACAACTCAAATGTTTCCCAATCACAAAAATACTTTAATATGACCATTAGATGGAGCTCGTGATCATAGAAAATAAATGTTTAATTTCCTATAATCTTCAGCACCATCTAGTGACAAAAATACAGGTGTTTCCCTTGATTTTGTCGCATTTGCACAGAGCTCCTACGTGTAAACAGATACAAATATTATTATAAAAATGTAAGGAATATATCAAAAGGTCTTTGTAGTATAAATAGTTAGCTAACTATTCGTGTTGTTTAATTTTCTATCCCTGATGACCCACATGGAAGAAAAATATATTTGAAATATATTTTTTAAATAATCATCCCAAATATATTGACATATATTTGAAATACTAAAATTCTGGACATATTTAATATGTTTCAAAATATATATATATATACATATATATATATATACTGCATTTTGAAATGCGTTTTTATTACAAAATATAATGAAAAATATTTTTAAAAATACATTTCAAATATACTGTATGTCTTTAAAAATACAAATCTACACTTTTGGAATGCATTTATATATGTATGTAAAAATATAATTTTTTTTTATGTTAAAAAAATCTGAAGAATATATTTTATAAAATATATATTTTAAAAAATATATATATATATATTTTTAAATATATTCTTTGAATTTTTTTAACATAAAAAAAGTCATTCTAACATATATTTTTACATATAATTGTAAATGCATTCCAAAAATGTAGATTTGTATTTTTAAAGACATACGGTATATTTGAAATTTATTTTTAAAATTATTTTTCATATATTTTGTAATAAAAACACATTTCAACATGCAGTATATATATATATATATATATATATATATTGAAATATATTTTGAAATATATTGAATATGGCCAAAATTGTACTATTTCAAATATATGTCAATATATTTGGGAAGAATATTTAAAAAATATATTTCAAATATATTTTTCTTCCATATGGGGAAGGGGATTTGTAAGCCCTCAAAATGTGCTGGTTTTTGTCTTTACATTGCATCTAATAAAAAATGTATACTGGACTGAACAAATCGGTATGGCGATCTTATTTTTCCAAACCGTGTTATGTCCAGGAGGGGAAAAATGGATCATATATAACAAAATAATGGCAATGCTAGTGGTGATAACACCTCATACTGAAAATATCCCCAACATCCACCATTATCGACTGCAAAATCTTTGTACCAAAGTCAAACAATCTGATGGGTTCATGATCTCCGTTCACAAACAGAAAGACATTGAAGGTAAGATTCAGGAATGAAGTAAAACAGGGATTTATGAATTTGGGTGATTGCAGCTTTACCAGTACCTACTCGGGGCCCAATCCACCATTTCAAGATCTAAGATTTATGTATACAATACCGAAGAAAATTATTATTTTTTACCACATGTAAGGTTTTGGAAAAGTCCACTTACCTGTCACAAAGTCTAAACAGACTGTTTCTGCCAGTTCATCCGCAGTCCCCACATCTAGTACGATACATATACAACATGGGAGGATAGTATCTGTTCTTAGCACTGTCTGACCCTCCACCAGTTTCATACAGTAGACAGGACACAGAAAGATTGCCAGCATGCCAATGCCATGCCTGAGACCAGGAGAAATTTATAGAAGATATAGAACCCAAGAGACTAATAACATCACCCCCAGAGCATAATTATTTACTTTGACTGTCAGGTACATGGAAATGAAGGTTGATTAGGAGTGACATGTGTTCTTTTTTAATGAACCTTTTGGTAACTTTGCAAGTTTAGTCTAAACTGTACGAGGGTGCGTGTCCGTACACACCAGAAGGCCCAATGCTAAAATGTAACCTTGATCTGCGAATTTATAAAGTATGTCCCAAACTGCTCAGATATCAATGTACATGTACCAATGGGGAAAGGAGAGCGCCTACTATATTGTACCATAAATTATCCCTGAATATAAGGTATTAGGCCAATGTAAATACCTATCTGTGTAGAGATAAATCATACAAAACCATTACTATTAGGTCTTCTCTATCCAGAGGATATAAAGATAGATCAATGGATCCTCTCAAACCAGAGAAAAGGAATATATTTATTGATGTTAAGGTTCAAACAATCCTCTATCAATGCAGCCTACTGAATCATAAATATCATTGTTGATAAATCATCTATATCTGTTACTGAAATGTAATTTATCTTATAGTAATGCAAGGTAGATCTGCAACTGACCAACTCTACAACAGAATCTCTCCCCTGTCCTGCCCTGACCTGGCCACTGCTGTATAACAGTTCACTTTCATCCACATTAGACTCGCTCCTCTAACAACACAAAGCATCAGGCCCCGACCATTAAAACCTTGGCAGAATGACGACACCAGAAATCTTAAACAACATAGTTGTGCGCTGGAGCGTTTGTGGCGTAAAACCAAATCTCAACAAGCATTCACCTGATATAAATCTGCTTTCTTAACATACAATTCCTCCCTTCATGCTGCCAAACAAGCCTACTTTGTCACTCTTATTAATACCTTGTCATCCAGTCCTCGTCGTCTCTTCTCTACTTTTAACTTCCTACTTTCTCCACCTCCTCCCCCACCCAGTACCTCACCGCTCACGAGATTGCAAATCATTTCAAAAACAAGATTGACGCAATTCGTAGGGGCATCTCCACTGCACAGACATCCATCCCACTTAGCATACCTTATACTAAACCTCCCTCAACACTTTCCTCTTTTAACTTTGCTACTACCGAAGAGGTCACTAAGGTTTTCTCAGAAGCCCGTCTCACTACCTGTCCCCTGGATCCTGTCCCCTCACAACTACTACGGTCACCCTCTTCTTCCATCCTATGCTCCCTCACTCACATCTGCAATCTCTCCCTCTCTACTGGTGCCTTCCCCTCCCCTCTAAAGCATGCGCACATCACTCCTATACTTAAAAAGCCCTCCCTGGACCCCACCAACCTGAACAACTTAAGACCCATCTCCCTGCTGCCATTTACCTCTAAACTCCTAGAACGCCTAGTCTACAATCGCCTGAGCTCCTACCTCACCGACAACAACCTTCTTGACCCTTTACAGTCTGGCTTTCTCTCACTACACTCCACTGAAACTGCCCTACTAAAACTCACTAATGATCTACTAACTGCTAAAACCAATGGCCACTACTCCGTACTCTTACTACTTGACCTCTCTGCGGCTTTTCATATGGTTGACCATCCCCTGCTCCTCAAAAACTCCACTTTCTTGGCCTCCGAGACTCTGCTCTCTCCTGGTTCTCCTCCTACCTATTGCAGCGCTCCTTCAGCGTTACCTATAACACTGCCTCCTCCTCTTCACTCCCTCTATCTGTTGGGGTCCCTCAAGGTTCTGTCCTTGGATCCCTTCTCTTCTCCATCTACACCTCCTCCCTTGGTCACTTGATAAACTCCCATGGCTTCAATTACCATCTCTATGCTGATGACACACAAATCTATCTTTCTACCCCTCAACTCACCCCTTCAGTCTCCTCTCGCATCACTAACCTACTAAGCGACATATCGGCATGGATGTCTTCCACTTTCTCAAACTATATCTTTACAAAATGGAGCTCTTAGTATTCCCCCCAGCCCGTGCCCCCTCCCCCAACTTCTCCATCAAGATCAATAACACAATCATCAGTCCCTCCCCTCATGCCAAGGTACTAGGTGTAATTCTAGACTCCCATCTGTCCTTTCAGCCCCAAATCCAATCACTGTCCAAATCTTGTAGACTTCTCCTCCGCAACATCTCCAAGATACGCCCGATCCTAACCTCGGAAACCACTAAGCAACTTATTCACTCCCTTGTTATCTCTCGCCTTGACTATTGTAACTCCCTCCTCATTGGCCGACCTCATCGCAGGCTATCCCCTCTTCAGTCCATCATGAATGCTGCTGCCAGAATCATCCACCTTACTAACCATTCTGTATCTGCCACCCCCCTCTGCCAATCCCTCCACTGGCTTCCCATTGCCCAACTGTTAAAATTCATAACACTAACAATAACGTATAAAGCCATTTATAACTCTGCCCCAAATTACATCACCGATCTTGTCTCTAAATATCACCCAAACCGTACTCTCCGCTCCTCGCAAGACCTCCTACTCTCTAGCTCCCTTGTCTCTTCCTCCCATGCTCATCTCCAGGACTTCTCCAGAGCTTCCCCCTTCCTCTGGAACTCTCTACCGCAATTTATCAGACTATCGGCTACTCTGCTCACCTTTAAGCGATCTCTGAAAACCTATCTCTTCAGGGAAGCCTATCCTGCCCTCAGCTAATAATGGAATCTTCTACTCTTCCAACCAGTCCATCCCCCACAGTTACTACCTTTTGTACCACTAGCCCCTCCCTCCTAGATTGTAAGCTCCAAGGAGCAGGGCCCTCAAATGCCTCTTGCATTGAACTTTATTGTTGCTGTATTGTCTCCCGTTATATTGTAAAGCGCTGAGCAAACTGTATAAATCCTGTGCTATATAAATCCTGTATAATAATATTATTAATAATAATAAAGGTAGATCATAAATACCATTATTGATAGAACATGGGTATCTAAAGGAGGGAGATGGATCTATAAATACTGAAATTCAATCTATGTTCTGATGATATAGACCTCCTATATAACTCCAAGCCATCAATCTCTGTTGCTACAGATACACTACGGGGCCTGCCTTTACACGCACAAGAACTTTAATGGCATCCCAGACTTAGTCCGTAGGGTTCAATATAGAGTTGGCCACTGCCATTTGCAGCTATGACAGCTTCAACTTCTCTGGGAAGGCCATCCACAAGGTTTAGGAGGGTGTCTATGGGAAGGTTTGACCTTTCTTGCAGAAGCACATTTGAGAGGTCAGGCACTGATGTCGGGGGAGGAGGCCTGGCTCACAGTCTCCACTCTAATTCATCCCAAGGGTGTTCTATGGGGTTGAGGTCAGGACTCTGTGCAGGCCAGTCAAGTTCCTCCACCGCAAACTGGCTCATCCATGTCTTTATGGACCTTGCTTTGTGCACTGGTGTGCAGTCATGTTGGAACAGGAAGAGGCCATCCTCAAACTCTTCCCACAAAGTTGGGAGCATGAAATTTGTCCAAAATGTCTTGGTATGCTGACACCTTAAGAGTTGCCTTCACTGGAACTAGGGGCCAAGCTCAACCCCTGAAAAACAACCCCACATCCTAATCCCCCTTCCACCAAACTTTACACTTGGCACAAGGCAGTCAAGCAAGTACTGTGCTCCTGGTAACCGCCAAACCCAGACACATTGGATTTCAGACAGAGAAATGTGATTTGTAACCCCAAATAACACGTGTCCACTGTTCTAGAGTCCAGTGCTTTACAGCACGGCATCGACGCTTTGCATTGCACTTGGTGATGTAAGACTTGGATGCAGCTGCTCGGCCATGGAAACCCATTCCATGAAGCTCTCTACACACTGTTGTTGGGCTCATCTGAAGACCACACCAAATTTGGATGTCTTTAGCTATTGACTCTGCAGACAGTTGGCGACTTCTGCGCACTGTGCGCTTCAGCATGCGATAACCCAGTTCTGTCATTTTACGTGGCCTACCACTTCGTGGCTGAGTTGCTGTTGTTCCCAGTTCCTTCCACTTTGTTATAATCCTACTAACAGTTGAGTGTGGAATATTTAGTAGCCAGGAAATGTCACGGATGGACTTATTGCACAGGTGACAACCTATCACGGGACCACGTTTGGAGTCACTGAGCTCCTGAGAGCGACCCATTCTTCACAAATGTTTATAGAAGCAGTTTGCATGTACTGAAATGTATTGTAATTGTACTGTCTCCCTTTATAAAACCGCTATGAAAACTGTTGGCGCTATATAAATCCTGTATAATAATTTACAGTATACTGGGCATTGTATCATGTCTGTCACACAAATCAACCAATTGTTTCAAAACCAATGTGCTGTAATGGTTACCTCTATATGAGTGGCCAGGGAATATAGCTTAGTGTAGCATATCTTATAGCAGTCCCAGTTTCTATAAGCCAAGCAAGCCTAGCCTATGGGTAGGTGGCTTCCCCCAGGAATTACATGTTCAGTAGCCAGGAAGTACTGGAGACTGAAGAAAGAAAGAATAAAGAGGTCCTGTTGTTCCGGTAATGAAGTTGTCTGCAGGGGATGACTGCCACTGTTGTCTCACGGAACTCTTAAGGTGTCAGCATACCAAGACATTTTGGACAATTTCACGCTCAACTTTGTGGGAAGAGTTTGGGGATGGCCCCTTCCTGTTCCAACATGACTGCACACCAGTGCACAAAGCATGGTCCATAAAGTAGAAAAAAAATGAATAGCGCCACAGAAAAAAATCAATATAAATAAAGCAAAGAAAATATGAACTATTAAAGCTGCAAACCTAACCTGAAGAGGTGCACATAATATTTAAAACACAGGTTGCGCTAATATTGTCAAAAAAATATATATGAATCAAATTTTCATATTACTGTATGACACAATATTATATTGGTTTGGACTTTTCACATTTAATATTTTTTGGACACTAAATATATGATTTATTTGATTCATATATATCTTTTTGACAATATTAGCGCAACCTGTGTTTTAAATATTATAAGGTCCATAAAGACATGGATGAGTGAGTTTGGGATGGAGGAACTTAACTGGCCTGCACAGTGTCCTGACCTCAACCCCATAGAACACCTTTGGGATGAGTTAGAGTGGAGACTGTGAGCCAGGCCTCCACCCCCGACATCAGTGCCTGACCTCACAAATGTGCTTCTTGAAGAATGGTCAGACATTCCAATAGACACCCTCCTAATCCTTGTGGACAGTCTTCCCAGAAGAGTTGAAGCTGTTAAAGCTGCAAAGGGTGGGCCAACTCAATACTGAACCCTACGGACTATGACTGGGATGCCTCTAAAGTTCATTTGCGTGCAGGGGCGGACGGGCGGACTGAGAATTTGGAAACTCGGGCACTGCCCGAGGGCCCAGGGTCAGTAGGGGGCCCCATGAGATGCCCCTGGTACCTTTTTCATCGGCTTTTTTGAGTTTGGGCAAGGACACAGGGGCCCCATGATCCCCTATTGCCCGAGGGCCCCATGACTTGTCAGTCCGCCCCTGTTTGCGTGTAAAGGCAGGTGTCCCAAAACGTTTGGCAATATAGTGTATGTGGTATTGCCATATTCAGGAGGATTAGTAGAATGTGTTTTGAGGTGTTTTCTAAGTATGCCTATACTGTGTGAGAAATACAATATATTATTAAAACTTGTGTCAAAACAATGAAGTCTTCAAAAGACTCACAATGCTTCTTTGAAACTACTTTGTGGTGTTTGCTTTCCAAAATGTGTTCATTTTTGTGGGTGTTTTCATTGACCTGGTGCTCCAGGGCCTCTAAAAATGTGACAGGTAGTCAGGAAATTAGATGTGTAATTTATGCCCCTAGAACAGCCTTTTTCAACCAGGGTGCCCAGGCACCCTGGGGTGCCTTCAGGCTTCTTTATGTGTGTGTTAGCAAAATGCCTAGAAATTTCCCAAAAATGTATACAAGCCAGCAGGTGGATCAATCCTGCCTTTTAGTACATAAAGCCACAGATTTCATTGTGCATTTCTATGACCGTCTAGCTGCCGGTATCCTAACAACCAATGACATCATCAGTTGATAAGGAGAAAGGTGGGTGCGTGCACATCATTGTTTTTTTCCCTTTCCTGCCTGTCACGTACCTGGTTGGGGAGCCTGAAGTGGAGAGGGGGCATCCTCTTACAACTCCTGCTCGGAGCCCCTGAAAGTGGGAACAGGGGCGCAGAGCTAGGAGTTGCAGGAGTGCCGTGTAGATCTTGCGGCTGTCAGCAGGTAGCTGGGGACCCAGGAGATCCGGACACAAGCCAGGCAATGGTGCAGGAACGTAGGTGCAGCAGCAAGCAGGTGTGGCGGCAGTCAGGGTGTGGGTCTTGGAACCGAGCACCAGTGCGTGGATGCGGTGGCTGACAGATATGGTGGTGATCTGGATGTAGGCCAGATGCAGAGCCGTGGGTGCAGCGGTAGGTGGATATGGTAGCTGACGAGATGCAGGTCAGGTGCAGGTGCAGGCAGAATAATACAGCGGAGTCAGGCAGGCCGGGTCGGTAACAAGCGGGCAGATAAGTACAAGAGGAGCAGGCAAGAGAATGGTCAGGGATAGCCGGGGTCAATGCAGGAGGAGTTCTTTCTTAGTCGGGTAGAATACAGGTATCAGGATCAGGAAATGTATGCAGGAACATATTAGACCAGAAGGCAGTGATTTCACTATGAAGCAGGTTTAAATAGCCCGCCAGATGTGACGGGTGCGCTTACTGCACATGTGCGAGTTTTCCGCACTACTCACACCGCCGTGACTAGAGGAGATCTGTCGCCATCACACCGCTGCACGGCGACAGGATCCCTGACAGTGCCCCCTCCTTAAGGGCAGCCTCCGGATGCCCAACTGGGCCAACTTCTCTGGATGCCTGCGTTTAAATGCCTCAATTAACTCTTTGACATGGATGTTAGACTCTGGCTCCCAAGAATTATCTTCAGGGCCATACCCTTTCCATTTAATCAGATATTGGAGTTGATTCCTCCTCTTCCTGCAGTTAACAATGGTTTCAACTTCGTATTCTTCTTCGCCATCGACGATTACAGGTTCGGGTGGCCCCACCTCCCGACCTGGGAATGGGTTAGAGGGTGCAGTCCTGAGTAGTGACACATGAAATACAGGATAAATCTTTAGGGAATCTGGTAATATGAGCTCATACGCTACGTCATTGATTCTCCTCTTTACGGGAAAAGGACCCACGTATTTTGGGCCTAACTTCTTTGAAGGACAAGTTAATCTTAGATTGGCTGTTGACAGCCATACTTCTTGTCCCAGTTCCAGGACCAGTTCTCCTCTCCTTTTCCTGTCAAAGAACTTCTTATTATCCAGTTGAGCCTTTGATATTGTTTCCTGCAGTATTTTGTTATTTTGCTGTAAGAATTCAGAGATATCCTGGACTGCTGGGATCGCTGATTCAGGTATTGAATTAGAAATAGATGCAGGGTAATATCCATAGTTCGAATAGAAGGGAGATTGTCTTGTGGCTGAGTGTTTTGAGTTATTGTAGGCAAATTCCGCCAAGGGTAAGAGTGATACCCAGTCATCTTGAGAGAAGGACGTAAAACATGAAATATATTGCTCCAAGGTTTTGTCAGGAATGGATTTGCCAATGGTGGTGGGACTCACCTGCCTTGTGGGCTGCAGTACCAGCGCTGGCCAGCGGGTGCTCTCAGCAACCAGAAGCTTACTCCTGCAATCAGCCATCACCTGAGGCTGATTGCAGGAGGTGTATTTAAGGAATGGCCAGACCTGCAGTCAGTGCCTTGGTGTTTGTTTCCCATGTGCCCTGTTTCCTGTATCCTGTCTCCTGCCTGCTCAACTCTCCTGCTTGACTCTGACTCTGATAGAACTCCGCCTGCACTGACCCTGGCTATTCCTGACCATTCTTCTGCCTGCTCCCGTTGTACCTTTCTGCCTGATTGTTCCTGACCCGGCCTGCTTGACCACTGCACCTCTCCAGCCCTGGCTGCACCTGTACCTATTAGTGTAAGGTTTGTTTTGTTTTGCACTGTGTTTCTTTATTTTGTGCAGCTCATAATAAATATTATTATTATTTAATCATTTCTGAAGCCTGCTGTTTCCCTGTGTCAGTCCACACATTTCTGGTCATACCTGGATCCCCGACAGGTTTGGTTGGTTCTCTCTGTCTGGCCGTTAGTCTGGGGGTGATAGGCAGAAGAGAGCGAGAGTCCCACTCTTAATTTCTCACAAAGGGCTCTCCAAAATTTTGAGGTGAACTGCTCCCCACGATCTGAAACAATGTTTCCTGAAACACCATGGAGTCTCACCACTTCCTTAATGAAGACTTGGGCTGTTTCCGCTGCAGAGGGTACTCCTTTCAAGGCAATGAAATGGGCCATTTTGGAAAATCGATCCACTATAACACATATGGCTGAATATCCTTCTGATGGAGATAGCTCCACGATGAAATCCATCGATATCATCTTCCAGGGACAGTCAGGTACTGGTAGAGGCCCCAGGCCTTGCTCTTATTTCCTTTATTCCGGATGCATGTGGGATAGGAGCTTACGTAGGTCTTGCAATCCTTCTCCCATTCAGGCCACACCACCATTATTTATTACCTTATCAGTACAAAAATGTTTTTTTTGTAGAAAGATTTGGGTTTTGGACTTATGGAAATAGTCAAAAAGCTGAGAACGTTTTTCAGGGGAATTCAGACCTCTACAGTTGAGAGAGGACACCTTCAGGGCAAGTGGGGTAGCCATGACTTAAGAGGTAATAAACTATGAATACTAGACCAGGGACAACTATAGCCCAACAGAAAACAGAAAAAGACAAGGAGAAAGAAAAAAAAAAAAGGAAAAGGGGAGAGAAGTGAGTAGGTGGGATGATAAAATGTAGATACCGCTAAAGGTTTCCACATCTGGAAGGGTCAAAAGGGTATCTAAGGTCTTGCTAAATATCACATTTTCTATATCAGAAAGTATAAGTTATAGTAACCTAATGTGAACAAGGTGAATAAATCTGAAACACAAACTCCCATTAGCAATAGCAAGGGGAGGAACCATGCCAGTAAAGGTCTGGACTGCAGTACTAAATTCAGTATCAAAATCGGAGCTGAACACCCTAAGATGGGGAACATGGTGAGTACATGGGACCCAGACCTCAACAGGGCTCTGATATAAAATATTGTAGCAAACATGGGAGGAGACAGGAGGGGGAACCCAGGAGCCTAACAAGCCCCAGAGCACATCCCTGCCGAAACACCCCATATGCAATCACATATTGCAGGTAGCTCAAAATCAGCGTAAAATGCAAAATAATAAAATAAAAATAACAATGAGAACACAACGATATGAACGATCTGTAACCTGGCTACAGTTTCTGAGGCCCTTTGTGTGGCATCTTCTCAAGAGCTGATGGTTGTTAGATGGTGTTAACTGATGTTGTGGTAAGCTGTAAATTATTAGTATACAGTATGCTGTGTTTATAAACTTTGACAATTATATTGCTATCTATACTGTCAAAAATGTTATCTTAAACCTTTTGGATGATCCTGCGATGTCCCTGATGAAGCAGATCTGAACTGCAAAACGCGTCAGTTTTTCAGTGGGACACAATATTGGTGCAGCTATGCGATTTTTTAAAAAAAAGTAATTTATATGTTAAAATATTCTTTGCATGGTGGTCATGTATTTTTCCATTATTTTATTGAGATATAATAAATATTTTGTTTTACCAGTTGTATTGTGTTGTAAGTACGGTCCCTTTTTAAAGTTCCCTATTTCTGAAGATTAATTTCGTTCATTTTCTAATTTTCTCCAGTATTTCTTTTTAATAATTTATGTTTAAATTAATGTCAAGACTTGTTTGTTAACTATTGAATCTTGTTCATTAACCATTTCAATACCGGGCAATTTTACCCCCTTCCTGCCCAGGCCATTTTTCACATTTCAGCTCTCTCACACTTTGAATGACAATTGCGCGGTCATACAACATTGTACCCAAACTAAAATTTTATCACTTTCTTCACACAACTAGAGCTTTCTTTTGGTGGTATTTAATCACCGCTGGGGTTTTTATTTTTTTCTAAATTAACAAAAAAATACCAAAAATTTTGAAAAAAAACACGTTTTTCTTTGTTTCTGTTATAAAAGTTTACAAATAAATAATTGTTCTTCATAAATTTACTGCACTGTTCCATAGCAAAGTTCCTTGGAGCTGCTCCACAGAGTGTGAATGCCACTGTTCTGCAGGACACTGACATCTACTGTTCAGTTCCATGGAGCTGCTCCACAGATAATAAATATATATATATATATATATATATATATTTTTTTAAAATCTATATCAGTGAAGGAAATAAGTATTTGATCCCCTGCTGATTTTGAATGTTTGCCCACTCACAAAGAAATGATCAGTCTAAAAATCGAATGGTAGGTGTATTGTAACAGAGACAGAATAGCAACAAAAAATTCAAAAGAAATGCATGTCTAACAAATTATGCACTGATTTCATGTTCATGAGGGAAATAAGTATTTTCTTTTTTTGTTTTATAGTGCAAAAAAGTTAAAAAACGCACAGGCGATCAAATACCATCAAAAGAAAGCTCAAATTGTGGGAAAAAAGTGACATAAATTTAATTTGGGAGCAGCATTGCATAACCGCTCAATTGTAATGCAGTGCTGCACTGCAAAAAATGGCCTTGTCAGGAGGGGGGGGGGGGGGGAATCCTCTGGAGAGCAAGTGGTTTGCGCTGTGTTTTATTAATTATTAGCATTTGGTGCATATCACTTTGAGCAGCAGCATTTCTATTATTTTTGGTTATACCGTATATTATTTTGGGTATAGTACCGCGGGTTACTTGCTGTTTAAATACCATACATTAATAATGAATTGAAATAGGAAAATTTGTGAATCCTGGGAATCTTGTGTGAATCCAGGCTTAGGGGTCAATTTATAAATGTTTTTACCCCAGTGCGACTTGTCATGCAACTTGACAGTTCAAAGTCACATGACAAGTCAGACCCCATTTGCGGCAATGTAACTGTTCAAATCCGTGCAACTCCAGTTGCAGCTACTTTGAAAAAGGTTCCTGCACTATTTCTGTGCGATTTTATTATGACTTGCATTGACATCTGTTAAATGAAGTTGCACAGATGTCACAAAGCTGCAAGAAATTGCACTGAATAGTCTGTTTTGGAATTCAAAACCATGACTGTGAACCGGTGTATCCAATATCCAAAGCAGTTGTGGAACTACCGGGCTCACAAAGGCCGCATTCCACCACTGTGGGGGGCCCAAAACATCCAAATGTTACTTATGTTCGTGAGGGCATGGGCACGGTGGCATCTGTAGAAAAGAGGAGGGTAGGTCAGCACACAGCAGCTGCTGAGGTGAATGCAGAACCGCACTCCAGACACTGTCCTGGGCGGGACACCTCTCCCTCAGCTCATCAAAGTCTGCAGGATTCCCCCTTACAGTGTAAGGGAGAACTCTATGGACCCTGATGTACAGGGGAACTCTGATGTAAAGGGGAACACTGTAGACTTTGATATAAGGGGGGAGGGTTTTGGTGATCAGAGTTCCCCTTTACACCAAAGTCCACAGTATTCCCCCTTACATCAGAGTTACCCTTTACATCAGGGTCTGCAGAGTTCTCCCGTACATTGTAAAAGGGGAATCCTACAGACTCTGATGTAAAGGAGAACTCTGTGAACATTGATGTAAGAGAGAACTTTGTGGATTGTGATGTAAAACGGAACTCTGGAGTCTGATGTAAAGTGGAACTCTGTGGACTGTGATGTAAAGGGGAACACTGAAGACTATGATGCAAAGGGATACGCAGTGGACCATGTGGTAAAGAAGAACACTGCAGACTGTGATGAAAAGGGGAATGCTGTGGACTGTGATGTAAAGGAGAACACTGCAAACTGTGATGTAAGGTTGGGGGGGGTCAGGGGGGCCCTTCATGGTTTCTTGCATCGGGGCCCTGAAGGCTCTAGTTACAGCTCTGATCCAAAGAATTATGCTGCAGACAACCATACTTCAATCTATGATAAACTTTGGTTTTAAAGGATAACTGTAATTTTCTTTAACAAATCATTAATTTAATCAGCTTAGCATGCTTATTAGATTGGCAGTATAAATGTTATACCCTTTTTTCCCATATAAAATAAGATTTTGTTTTGGCCTTCCTAACTTAAAGCGGACCTTTACCCTAAAGCACGGGTGACAAACTGGCGGCCCTCCAGCTGTTGTCAAACTACATGTCCCAGAAGGCACTGCAAGACTGACAGTTACAAGCATGACTCCGAAAGGCAGAGGCATGATGGGACTTGTAGTTTTGCAACAGCTGGAGTTTGACACCCCTGCCCTAAAAGTATGTTGTACCACCCTACTTCCTCCCTCCCTCTCTTACAAATTTAATTTTTTTTTTTAAAGTACTACATTTGTACTTCAAAGCATCACTTCCACGTTTCTCACCTAGGTGAGTTCTCCCCACTCACTGCACATGTGCAGATGCCCCTAGAGAACCCTGCAGCACATCTGTGCATGCACCAGTTTTTACAGCCATCTGCGCACACACAGTGTTCCTTGCACATGTGCAAAAAATGAAAAGCAGGGAAATTCAAACCCTTCCCTGCAAGGATTCAACCTACGTCTGTAGCCCCTGTCCTCGTTATTTTCACCCTCAAGCCTGGGAGAAATAAAGCTCTGGACACCGAAGTGTGCAAGCCAAATCTCTGAAAGTTTAATGCATGACAAGAATGGTTATACAGAACTCAGTAGACGTTGCTTAATCTCAGGATGACCAATGAAACATTCCATTCTTATCAATATAGTTACGTGAAGAATAGAAACTGCAAAAAGTTGAGGAACACCATATAAGGAAGTTCCGTTTACAGAAATGAAACTAATCTAAGAAAACGAGAGAGAAGTTACAAAACTGAAAATAACTGTTCACACGTCTAGAAATGGAGGCATTATACAAAATGGATGTCAGTTATTAAGATTTATTTCCTTATAGTTCCTCTCTTTTGTCACATAGTGATAACACATCAAGTTTCACAATTGTTTTTTCCAATATGAATCCGGGTTCTTTAAACACGTGTTACAAATGCACAGACAAAATTTAGTAACTGAAAGGATCTAGATAACCTCCATTTTGTTGATGCACGCCATTTTAAGTATTAAGTTAGGTTTTTGCAGATATATTAGAAGTTTAATGAAACTGTTTTAGTTGCTCAAGGATGTATAAACAAAAGATAACATGACCCTGAAGTTTTCTTTACCCAGCTAATTCTCTGAAAGCTAGCAAAAACAGTTTATACCAAGAAATGTATATGTCATGTTTCATGTAGTTAGCCCATAATGGAAATTTACAAGTTACAGTTTTGAAACTCGCTCCTCCCCCTCCCTTATTTTTTCTGTATCCTATATAATCTTAGTAATGTCTAATAAACTTTGAACATCTCTGAACATAAGCTGCTGTTATTTCCGTGTTCAAGCGGTGTTCCCAGAATTCTGCTGATAAACCAAGAATCTCTCCACAGACCGGGGTCTCTGAGGGGATAAAGAAAATCAATCCTTTCAGTAACAACATAGAATATAAATGTTAGTAAAAACAAAATCAGCACCTACTTTCTTAAACCATCAAGCTTGTAAAGCATTTACCAGGGCTCTATGATTCTCAATGACTTCATAGCAGTCTGGGATCTCAGCAGACATGTTATGTATCCATGTACAACACACATAGTCAGTAGTAGACTCACACAACTCGGTCAATAATGTTTCCATTTGTTCTATTTTCATTTTATTCATGAGCACCTGTTTCCTCAATACAACATTCAAATTCAACATTCAAAAAAAAACACCTGTAGTTATGTTTCCTATGTTTTTTTTTTTTTCTATTCTTAGTGGTATTTACTTGTATGTACAAAGTTACCATCCTCAGGTACCTTCCCATTGACATTGTTTAGACTTATTACAAAAGTTCTTTCCTTCATTTGATTAGTTGCCTAAATGAAAACACTAGAGATGAGCGAATCGAACCAGGCGAACCGGAATTCGAGTCGAATTTCAGGAAATATTCGATTCGCGTCGAAACCAAAATTTTGCCTACTTCGGGTGCGCGAATCGAAGATTTCCCGATCAGCCGGCAAAAGTGTCCCTGCAGTGAGCTCCGCTATTTCTGACAGTTCTCTGACAGAAGGAACACATGTTTAGCGGTTGAAATATTGTATCTATTAGTTTCCATTTAGGATACAGATGTTTCAACCGCTGTACATGTGAAGAAGCTGTGAGAGAACTGTCAGAAATAGAGGAACTCTGCACATACACTTTTTGCCGGCATGGAATTATTCTTCTTTTCATCCTACTTCTTCTTCTTCTTCTTCTTCTTCTTCTTCTTCCTCATCCTCATCCTCTTCTTCTGAGAATGAGGATGAGGATGAAGAAGAAGAAGTAGGATGAAAAGAAGAATAATTCCAAGCCGGCAAAAAGTGTATGTGCAGAGTTCCTCTATTCTGCAGATACACTTAGAGGAGCTCTGCAGATACACTTAGAGGAGCTCTGCACATACACTTTTTGCCTGTTTGGAATTAATCTTATTTTCATCCTACTTCTTCTTCTTCTTCTTCTTCCTCATCCTCAGAAGAAGAAGAAGAGGATGAAGAAGAAGAAGAAGAAGTAGGATGAAAATAAGAATAATTGCAAGCCGGCAAAAAGTGTATGTGCAGAGTTCCTCTATTCTGCAGATACACTTAGAGGAGCTCTGCAGATACACTTAGAGGAGCTCTGCACATACACTTTTTGCCGGCTTGGAATTAATCTTATTTTCATCCTACTTCTTCTTCTTCTTCTTCATCCTCATCCTCATCCTCAGAAGAAGAAGAAGAGGATGAGGATGAAGAAGAAGAAGAAGTAGGATGAAAATAAGAATAATTCCAAGCCGGCAAAAAGTGTATGTGCAGAGTTCCTCTATTCTGCAGATACACTTAGAGGAGCTCTGCAGATACTCTTAGAGGAGCTCTGCACATACACTTTTTGCCGGCTTGGAATTAATCTTATTTTCATCCTACTTCTTCTTCTTCTTCTTCATCCTCATCCTCATCCTCAGAAGAAGAAGAAGAGGATGAGGATGAAGAAGAAGAAGAAGAAGTAGGATGAAAATAAGAATAATTCCAAGCCGGCAAAAAGTGTATGTGCAGAGCTCCTCTAAGTGTATCTGCAGAGCTCCTCTAAGTGTATCTGCAGAATAGAGGAACTCTGCACATACACTTTTTGCCGGAAACCGCTGTATGGAGTGAATGTCCCAGAACTGTCATAAATAGACTATTTCTGACAGTTCTGGGACATTCACTCCATACAGCTGTTTCAACCGCTGTATGGAGGGAATGTCATGGAACTGTCAGAAATAGACTATTAATGACAGTTCTGGGACTGTCCTTCCATGCAGCGGTTGAAACATTGTATCTATTTGTTTCCATAAATGGATCCATTTATGGAAACAAATAGATACAATGTTTCAACCGCTGTATGGAAGGACAGTCCCAGAACTGTCATTAATAGTCTATTTCTGACAGTTCTATGACATTCCCTCCATACAGCGGTTGAAACAGCTGTATGGAGTGAATGTCCCAGAACTGTCAGAAATAGACTATTTATGACAGTTCTGGGACATTCACTCCATACAGCGGTTGAAACATTGTATCTATTTTTTTCCATAAATGACATTCTGCAGATACACTTAGAGGAGCGCTGCAGATACACTTTTTGCCGGCTTGGAATTATTCTTATTTTCATCCTACTTCTTCTTTTTCTTCTTATGAGGATGAGGATGAAGAAGAAGAAGTAGGATGAAAATAAGATTAATTCCAAGCCGGCAAAAAGTGTATCTGCAGCGCTCCTCTAAGTGTATTTGCAGAATGTCATTTATGGAAAAAAATAGATACAATGTTTCAACCGCTGTATGGAGGGAATGTCATAGAACTGTCAGAAATAGACTATTAATGACAGTTCTGGGACTGTCCTTCCATGCAGCGGTTGAAACATTGTATCTATTTGTTTCCATAAATGGATCCATTTCTCCTTCTCCTTCTTCTCATCCTTCTCCTTCTTCTCATCCTTCTCCTTCTCCTTCTTCTCATCCTTCTCCTTCTTCTCATCCTTCTCCTTCTCCTTCTTCTCATCCTTCTCCTTCTTCTCATCCTTCTCCTTCTCCTCATCCTTCTCCTTCTCCTTCTTCTCATCCTTCTCCTTCTTCTCATCCTTCTCCTTCTTCTCATCCTTCTCCTTCTCCATCTTCTCATCCTTCTCCTTCTTCTCATCCTTCTCCTTCTTCTCATCCTTCTCCTTCTCCTTCTTCTCATCCTTCTCCTTCTTCTCATCCTTCTCCTTCTCCTCATCCTTCTCCTTCTCCTTCTTCTCATCCTTCTCCTTCTTCTCATCCTTCTCCTTCTTCTCATCCTTCTCCTTCTCCTCATCCTTCTCCTTCTTCTCATCCTTCTCCTTCTTCTCATCCTTCTCCTTCTCCTTCTTCTCATCCTTCTCCTTCTTCTCATCCTTCTCCTTCTCCTTCTTCTCATCCTTCTCCTTCTTCTCATCCTTCTCCTTCTCCTTCTTCTCATCCTTCTCCTTCTTCTCATCCTTCTCCTTCTTCTCATCCTTCTCCTTCTCCTTCTTCTCATCCTTCTCCTTCTCCTTCTTCTCATCCTTTTCCTTCTCCTTCTTCTCATCCTTCTCCTTCTCCTTCTTCTCGTCCTTCTCCTTCTTCTCGTCCTTCTCCTTCTCTTTCTTCTCATCCTTCTCCTTCTCCTTCTTCTCATCCTTCTCCTTCTCCTTCTTCTCATCCTTCTCCTTCTTCTCATCCTTCTCCTTCTCCTTCTTCTCATCCTTCTCCTTCTCCTTCTTCTCATCCTTCTCCTTCTCCTTCTCCTTCTCCTTCCTCATCTCCAAGGGCATTTAAATTAAAGGTACAGTGTTCTGCACTAATTTAAAGGCTCTCTGAAGCATAGAAACCCTTTTTATAAGTCATCTTCGTAGCGAAGAAATTCGCATCGAATCGAATTTCATACTGGAATTCGCTGAATCAGCCGAATCGAATTTTTCATTTCTTCGCTCATCTCTAGAAAACACCATTCAGATTCCATCATAACTCCCAACACTTCAAATTTAGGCCTTGTAGTAACATTTCTAAGGATAATACTCAGATTACCAATAAACATTGATGTCACATTTTTTGGTGCAGCATACAAAGGAATGTTCGCGGTTTCAGGGTGGAGCATACTGCAAACCCAACAACTCTCGATTCCTGGGAGCTTGGCATACCTATACTTAAATTTCAATAGTGACATATTTTTAGTCAATGATCGTTTCTGCTCTTTTTTATTAGTTCAGTGTCATTCACAGTCTTACTGTTGTGGCCACAGATTGGTGGCCATTCTCCTTGGTGATAGTAGCAGTAGCTAGCCCAGTAAGCCACTGAATAGGTTATCACTGACAGAGAACCCGATCAAAAGAAAATTCTTCCAGGCTATCTCTGGATGAAGCAGCATCCTGAAAATTGGAGGGTGTCTATAGGTCTGTCTCCTTTTTTTGTTCCATCTGTTGTTCTTGGTTCTTTGGTGGTTCTGGAATCCAGACATTGGAATCAGCAGTCAGAACTGCGGTTCTCATCACAGTCGTCACTATGGTAGGTTTCCAACATGGCGGGTCTGTGGTCTTGTGTCTTTGAAGGTCCTTAACCACTACCTGATCTCCTGGCTTGTAGGGGTGGGTTGGATTATCTGTGGAAAAAAAGGAAACAAAAGAAAGACATCACTGTATACACCATTCGACACCCTAATCAATTCCCGGATATATCTAAATCACCCGACATAACTAATAAAATACCTCTTGTCCGGGGTGGGGGTGGGGAATGGCCTGCCGATAAAAATTTAAAAAAGGAAAATTTGGTGACTTTATTAGATGTCATCCTCGTCTCAGCCAGAACAGCTGACAGATACACCTCCCATCCCATAAATGTCCCACCTGTTATCTTCCTTAGTTTCTCCTTTAGGGTCCTATTTGCCCTTTCTACCTGAGCAGAACTCTGTGGATGGTAGGGTATGTGGAACTTCCAGTCATTGCTCATCAGTTTGGTTACCTCGTGTGTATCCTTTGAGGTAAATGTTGGTCCTATGTCCAAGTCTATACTTGCCAGACATCCTCGAGGGATGACTTCCTTTGCAAAAAAAATCTTTTCTTTATTTCATCTCTCACTAACTGCCAACCCCAATGTCCTATGCCATGGAAACGTGCACTATGACGTGGGAGACCTGTTATACCTCCCTTTGACATTAGATCATTTGCATCTAATGTCAACCCTTTCTGTTGTATATCTATTCTGGGAGTGGTGTCCTCATGTATTACCTGAACACAATCATGTTCCTCGGGGGTGGGGATTATGAGTTTCACCTTTTATCCCTAGCAAACAATTTAACATAGCTAAGGGACCTGAATTAGAACCTGCATATTTCACTTCCAAATTAGCAGTTGATGGTAAAATCACTTCATAACCACTTGCCCTCTGTGCTGTCATGTGCTGCGTAGTAAGATTCTTAAGGATATGCAATACATGATGTGCAATATAAAGGATGGTTTTATGTCCTAGAGTCACAGTTATTGAGTCCTCTACCGCCATGGCACAGATGGCCAGGGCTCTCAGACATGCTGGCATGCCCTGTACTGGACTTGGCACTACTTTTGAAACATAGGCTACTGGCCTCATGTGTCCTCCATAATCCTGAGCGATCACAGCCATCATGGTTTTACAATTATCACGAGCATACACATGAAAATCAACATCAAAACCTCAAAACCCAGAGCAAGAGAGGAAACTAGTGAGGTAGGCACTTTGGTAGGCATTGGTGGATACTTGATCCCACTTAATGAGGTCTGAAGCCTCAGTCTTACTGTGCTTCTTGAGTATGTTGTCATAATGGGAGCAGTCAGGTATCCATTGGTGACAATAGTTGACCATACCAAGGAAGGAGAACATTTCCTTTTTAGTTTTCGGGTGGGGCAGACCTGTAATGGCTAGGATCCTGGACTGGCTCACCATTCTGGTGCCTTGTGACAGACTGAAACCCAAGTAATCCACCAAAATTTTACAACATTGTACCTTATGCCTTGCCACTTCGTGTCCTTTTGTAGCCAGAAAATTTAACAGAGATATACTGTCCTGCCTACAAACCTCCCTGTTGGGTGAACAAAGTAATATCATCCACGTACTTGAGCAACGTGGAACCATGGTGGGGTGCCCAACCCTTTGAGGATTCTCGGAGGATCATGGAATATACAGCAGAGAATTCACGTAGCCTTAGGGCAATCTGGCCCAGGTTAACTGTTTGTTGTGTCTCTTCGTCAACTTGGACAGAATAAAAAAAACTTTGCTTAAATCGATCACAGTATAATACTGTGTATCGTGTGGAATGAAAGTAATTATTGAATGCACAACTGGGACAATGGGTGCAATTGGAATAATGAGATTGTTAATGGCCCCGAGATCTTGCTCTAAACAGTAAGTACCATCAATCTCCTTGTGACAAAGGATACTGCTTTTGATATACTGGACCAACTCCAGGTTTGAGTCTGGCCTTGTAAGGTATACAGAGAATGTACCCTTCATCTAGCGTACTGTTGGCACAGCCTTCAGGCTCCACTTTGTCTAAATCTATCATGCTCACAAAACAGTGAGATGACTTCATGTGCACCCCTCCCTTTTCAAATAATCTGATTGTGGCCTTGGATTTTCCCAACAGATCTCTGTCTAGCAAATTCACAGGGCATCCTGATATGATTTTGAAAGAATGTTTCACTATGGAACCTTTCCCGTGAGAGTCTGAAATACTCAAAGGGGGTGTTTCCCAGGTTTTGGCACATGTCCCAGTGATACCGTCTGAAGATTCACATTCTACTCTTGTCCCCTATTTCTGTTGCTACCTCTTTCTCTAGGATTATAACTATGTTGTAACCCCTGGAAATGTGCTTTGTTGGTAAATTTGGAGACCTCAAAACATCCGGTGGCGTCTTTCTCCATTACTTGTTTTTCAAACGTACCTGCATCCATCTCTGTCCAGTTTGAAATAGGCTGTCTTACCAACAGCAAAATTTCAAATCTGTATCGCACCATCAAGGTTTGGATATATATAGTGCCCATTTCTGCAATAACTATATAACTATATCCATCCCAGCTTCTTCCTTCCAAACTTTTGTAAATATTTTCACATACTCTGTCACTGTCTCTTTTGTTCCTTGCTTGCAAATAACAGGAGTTGCTAATGATATCCTACTCTTCCATATTCTCTCCATCTCCGCGGTCACCTACTCTCACACCTTTCTCTAAATATCTTCCTTCAGCCATACATGGGTGGCTGCTTGGGTTCCAGGTTCCAGGATCAACTAGAACATATATTGTAGGCACCTTTGTCCAGTCAAACCCTGAGTCCATGTCATATCCCAAAATTCCATCAATTATTCATTTCATGTTCTGCTGTGAACACTGTCTGTCTTGTATGGCTCTCCTCTCCTCCTCCCTTCTCTACCCCTCACTTCTCTACCCCTCCTTTCTCTCTTTCTGTACTATCAGGACTCTGTTTTTCTGCCTGAACTAAGGGAGATTGTGATGGTCTGTCTGCCCACTGAAGGTCTGAGGAGAAAAAAAAAATCATCCTCTCTTTTAGGCAAAGCTGAATATACTTTTGTATAACTTGTCGGAGCAGACGGTGGGGGGTAAAGAGTAGAGATTTACGTTACTGTGCTCTGGAGTGTAACCAGATGCATATTTGAGCCAGTGAAAACCTGCTGCTTTCAGATATTGTATCTCCTAACAATACCATTATCACATATTCCTTACAAGTTAATCTAGACAATTCAGGATATATTGTCTCTTTTTTTTCCAGCAATATCACTTAACGCTTTACGCAGAAGCTTAAAAATGTTTGTGTAGAGATCTCTCACCCTAGATATACCCTCTTTGATGCAAAAACTGCTGTTAGGCAAAGCAATAAATATTGCAGTGTCAGTATGTCAAGGATCCCAAATGAATATAAACCATAAAATGTTGCGCTACATTCAAACTAATTAAAGTAAATGTGGAATTCAATATCTCAAATAAAATAATAGCAATAATCATAAATATAATAGAAAATGTGCTAGGTGATAACACAAAAATGAGCAAAAACACAAACTTAAATCAATACGCATGTGCATAAAAAATGCACATACATATATTACATCACACGTGCAAATATGTGAAGTGAAATATGTCTAAATAATACACGCAAACTCAAAGTCCAATAATGGAATATTAAAGGTGAAAAAAAGTCCAATAATGGAAAAAGGTGAAAAAAATATTTTGGTAAACTGTGTTTCCAATATGCTGTAAAGTGACCACAGGTGAAAACAAAACGTGCGGGTATCTGGGTGTAGATAGAGCTTGTGAATCCAACCACCTTCTGGACTAGCCTCTCACCTCATCACTTCGACCCTTGCGGGTCAAAGAGCAATATGGATCCCTCTCACAGATCCTCCAGGCACCAAAGCACTCCAAAACCACTTCTCAGGATATAATATTCCCACTCAGCTCTTCTCCAGGTATAGATGAAATGTCACATTCCTCTTACTAAATACCCTGGTCAGTCTATTTTCCACAAAAGGTTCAAGCGCTGCATAAATTGACTGTATATAAGTACTCAGGAACACAGATAAGACCATATGGCCGTATGGTCTTATCTGTGTTCCTGAGTACTTATATACAGTCAATTTATGCAGCGCTTGAACCTTTTGTGGAAAATAGACAGTCCAGGGTATTTAGTAAGAGGAATGTGACATTTCATCTATACCTGGAGAAGAGCTGAGTGGGAATATTATATCCTGAGAAGTGGTTTTGGAGTGCTTTGGTGCCTGGAGGATCTGTGAGAGGGATCCATATTGCTCTTTGACCCGCAAGGGTCGAAGTGATGAGGTGAGAGGCTAGTCCAGAAGGTGGTTGGATTCACAAGCTCTATCTACACCCAGATACCTGCACGTTTTGTTTTCACCTGTGGTCACTTTACAGCATATTGGAAACACAGTTTACCAAAATATTTTTTTCACCTTTTTCCATTATTGGACTTTTTTTCATCTTTAATATTCCATTATTGGACTTTGAGTTTGCGTGTATTATTTAGACATATTTCACTTCACATATTTGCACGTGTGATGTAATATATGTATGTGCATTTTTTATGCACATGCGTATTGATTTAAGTTTGTGTTTTTGCTCATTTTTGTGTTATCACCTAGCACATTTTCTATTATATTTATGATTATTGCTATTATTTTATTTGAGATATTGAATTCCACATTTACTTTAATTAGTTTGAATGTAGCGCAACATTTTATGGTTTATATTCACTTGATCATTGGTATATGATTTAATGTTAGCAGCTGTTTGGGGTTCATTTATTATTTTAATTTGTTTTAATACACATTTGGAGCGCAGGAGGGTCACACCATTATGTCAAGGATCCCGTTGCCATACAGCGGTGCGATGGCTCCCCTCAGGTCACGGTGGTGCGAGTGCGCAGGTGCGGGAGCGTGTGGCCGTGCATGCGCAGTAGCGCTGAAAACTTGCGCATGCGCGGTAGCACACACGTCACGTCTGGCTATTTAAACCTGCTGCATAGTAAAAACACTGCCTTCTGGTCTAATACATTCCTGCATTCGTTCCTGATCCTGATATCTGTACTCTGCATTACCCGACCAAGAAAGAACTCCGCCTGCACTGACACCGGCTATCCCTGACCATTCTCCTGCCTGCTCCTCTTGTACTTATCTGCCCACTTGTTACCGATCCGGCCTGCCTGACCCTGCTGTATGATTCTGCCTGCACCTGCACCTGTCCTGCATCCTGTCAGCGACCATACGTATCTACCGCTGCACCCACGGCTCTGAATCTGGCCTACATCCGGACTACCGCCATACTTGTCAGTCACTGCATCCACACACTGGTGCTCGGTCCCAAGACCCGCACCCTGACTTCCGCCACACCTGCCTGCTGCTGCACCTACGTTCCTGCAAACGCACCTGGCTTGTGTCCGGATCTCCTGGGTTCCTAGCTACCTGCTGACAACTGCAAGATCTACACGGCACTCCTGCCCCTCCTGGCTCTACGCCCCTGTTCCCACTTTCAGGGGCTCCGAGCGGGAGTTGTAAGAGGACGCTCTCTCTCCACTTCAGACTCCCCAACCAGGTACGTGATAGTCACACTGCACCCTGCTTCCGCTAGCGGTCTCCTCTACCTCAGCTGGGTGTACCTGGGGGCCGTGACCTGGTCCCAGCCTGCTCCAAGTCCATCCCCACCATCAGGGGCCCTGGTGAACAAGCAGACTGGGGAACCCCAAGCTGTGGATCTATAAAGATACCCGCCATAGTCGTGACACAGTACTTATTCTCTGAAGCGGAGAGGCTGTAACCCGACAAAACCTTCTCAACATTTCAGGAGTTTAACACTTAAAAGTACGGACCTTGTAATATCCCTATACTGTAACACAAATTACTACTTAACAGTTTCTTAACATACAGCAAATAAGCACTTATACTTCTAAAATGGCAAAAATAAACGAGGACTCCTGTGAATTCACAATTATACCTGCCTAGGCAATTTTTCCCCAGAGGTTCCAAAACCTCTGAATTCCCTTTGAGGACCCACCTCAAAGACTCTCCGTGAGATCCAACAATCTCAAATGGAAACTTTGGCTACTGTCCCTGGGTCTTAAAGGGGGACAATCCAGGTAAAACTAAGACTGGCTCAGCTTACCTGTCCGTCCACGCCTTTAATCCCATTTCCTGACACCAGATTGCAAGGATTCAACCTATGTCTGTAGCCCTTGTCCTCGTTATTTTCACCCTCAGGCCTGGGAGAAATAAAGCTCTGGACACCGAAGTGTGCAAGCTAAATCTCTGAAAGTTTAATGCATGACAAGAACGGTTATACAGAACTCAGTGGGTGTTGCTTAATCTCAGGATGACCAATGAAACATTCCATTCTTATCAATATAGTTATGTGAAGAACAGAAACTGCAAATAGTTTTGGGATACCATATCAGGTAGTTCCGTTTACAGAAATGAAAGTAGTCTAAGAAAACAAGAGAGAAGTTACAAAACCGAAACTAACTGTTCACACATCTAGAAATGGAGGTATTATACAAAATGGATGCCAGTTAATAAGATGTATTTCCTTACATTCCCTGTCTATGCATATGCTTGGAAAATCTCCTGCGCTCCTGCTCTTTTAGGTTTATAGCCACTTAAATCCCTTTTCTTCCCCATTCTATTGCTCGGTTTGAACTTCAGCAAGATGTCTTCACCACGTCTTCATGCCTAAATGCATTGAGTTGCTACCATGTGATTGGCTGATTTGTGTTACCAAGCAATTGAACTGGTGTACCTAATAAAGTGGCCGGTGAGTGGATGTCCTCTTTGTCAGGATGGTTGAATATAGCAAGAGTAGGTACATGAGAACATACCATTCCCAGGCCATAATGGCCAGTAGATAACTATCCATATTACTACATGAAACATTTGTTCATAGGTACAATGGACACCTCAAAAGCCTGTACATCTATAATGAATGAACACATGCTAGCGATAAAATGATCTTGTCTGTCTAACATCATCGCATTTCCTAGATGTAATAAAGTAGTCATGAAGCCTGAAGCAATTTTTTGTTGTGTTTACTTTAAAAGTTTTCTTACAGCATTTTTGACCTCCTTGTTTCTCAGGCTGTAAATATAGGGGTTGAGTGTTGGGTTAACGATACTGTACACTGCACTGATGGCCCGATCGTAGACTGGTGAGTAGATGGAGCCTGGCCGGAAGTACATAAATATAATTGTGCTGTAGAGGAGGATGACCATGGTGAGATGAGATGAACAGGTAGAAAAGGTCCTCCACCTTCCTTGGGATGACTGTAGTGCCAACACTGCTCTAATGATGAGTATGTAGGACCCCAGGATGAAGAGCATCGGCCCAAAGACGAAGATGGAACTTTCAATGAAGTCAGCATTATGCAAAGCTGCTGAAATATCTGTACAGGATAACATCATTGTTACTGGGCCATCACAAAAGAAGTGTTGGATGACCCAACTACAGAACTGCTGAGAAGAAGTGAGTACAATGTAGAAAGTAGAGCGGATAAAAGCTGTGATCCAAGAGAAAGTCACCAGATAGATGCAAGTTCTCATGTTCATAATTATCAGGTACCGCAGAGGGAAACAAATGGCACAATATCGGTCAAAAGCCATGATGGCCAACAGAAAACCATCTGTGCTTCCTGCTGCCAGAAACAGGAAGAACTGGACAAAGCAGTCATTGATGGGCATGTGGGTGTCTCCAGACAACAGGCCATACAAGGTCCTGGGGATGATAATGGAGGTGAAGCATACATCCACAAAGGCAAGGTTCCCCATCAAAATGTACATCGGGGTGTGAAACTGGCGCTGTGACATAATAATAAAAGAGAGGAAGGTGTTTCCAGCAACGCAGAGGATATATGAAACCAAGAAGAAGGAGGCGATTGGAAGAAGAAGTTGAGGCATATCAGAGAACCCCAACAAGACAAAACCAGCAAGAGTCTGATTTTCAGGAGGTTCCATGTGTATATAGACTGGTTATGAATGTGGTTAAATGATGGAGATCACAACAGGGTAAGAAAACATTTGGAAGCATTTATACTGATAAACCATAGGATGCAACACACGATTTACAGAATAACACATAGAACATACGACACATCGTGTAAACAGTCAAGTCACAAATATATCTCTAGATGATCCAGTGAGAAGGGCTATGCTGTTCATGTGGTTCTGTAGATAGCTGTTTCGGTTTTCTGTAAGATTTTCTAAAAATATTGTCTGGGTATGACACTCTGAAACATACAACACACATACAGGTTATAATGCTTGCCTCAGTACAAGGACATCATACTTGTGGGGTCCCTAATGCCATTTTCAAGTCAAACTTAAGACTGAACTTTAGGCAGATAATAAAAGACGCATCTTGAAATAAAACCTTTATATCTGTAAACGTTTATTTATATATTTTTATATTTTCATAGTTACATAGTAACAAGTATAGTTAGTCTGGCTGAAAAAAGACAAAAGTCCATCCAGTTCAACCATAAAAAAAAAGTTATAATCCTACACCCACAGTTGATCCAGAGGAAGGCAAAAAAAACACAGCAAAGCATGATCCACTTTGCTTCTGCAGGGAAAAAAATTGCTTCCTGATCCCCCAAGAGGCAATCGTATATTCCCTGGATCGACTTTACCTATAAATGTTAGTATCCAGTTATATTCTGAGTATCTAGGAAAGAATCCAGGACTTTTTTGAAGCAATCCACTGAGCTGGCCAGAACCAACTCTTGAGGGAGTCTATTCCACATTTTCACAGCTCTCACTGTGAAGAAACCTTTCCGTGTTTGGAGATTAAATCTCTTTTCCTCTAGACGTAAAAAGAGCCCTCTTGTCCTCTGTGAAGATCTCAAGGTGAATAACTCTACACCGAGTTCACTATATGAACCACCGATGTATTTATACCTGGAGATCATATCCCCCTTATGTATTATACATGGTGATCATATCCCCCCTTATGTATTATACATGGTGATCATATCCCCCCTTATGTATTATACATGGAGATCATATCCCCCTTATGTATTATACATGGTGATCATATCCCCCCTTATGTATTATACATGGAGATCATATCCCCCCTTATGTATTATACATGGAGATCATATCCCCCTTATGTATTATACATGGAGATCATATCCCCCCTTATGTATTATACATGGTGATCATATCCCCCCTTATGTATTATACATGGAGATCATATCCCCCCTTATGTATTATACATGGAGATCATATCCCCTTATGTATTATACATGGAGATCATATCCTCCCTTATGTATTACACATGGAGATCATATCCCCCCTTATGTATTATACATAGAGATCATATCCCCCCTTATGTATTATACATGGAGATCATATCCCCCTTATATATTATACATGGAGATCATATCCCCTCTTATGTATTATACATGGAGATCATATCCCCCCCTTATGTATTATAAATGGAGATCATATCCCCCTTATGTATTATACATGGTGATCATATCCCCCCTTATGTATTATACATGGAGATCATATCCCCCCCTTATGTATTATACATGGAGATCATATCCCCCTTATGTATTATACATGGAGATCATATCCCCTCTTATGTATTATACATGGAGATCATATCCCCCCCTTATGTATTATACATGGAGATCATATCCCCCTTATGTATTATACATGGTGATCATATCCCCCCTTATGTATTATACATGGTGATCATATCCCCCCTTATGTATTATACATGGTGATCATATCCCCCCTTATGTATTATACATGGAGATCATATCCCCCTTTATGAATTATACATGGAGATCATATCCCCCCCTTATGTATTATACATGGAGATCATATCCCCCTTATGTATTATACATGGAGATCATATCCCCCTTATGAATTATACATGGAGATCATATCCCCCCTTATGTATTATACATGGAGATCATATCCCCCTTATGAATTATACATGGAGATCATATCCCCCCTTATGAATTATACATGGAGATCATATCCCCCCTTATGAATTATACATGGAGATCATATCCCCCTTATGAATTATACATGGAGATCATATCCCCCTTATGTATTATACATGGAGATCATATCCCCCTTATGAATTATACATGGAGATCATATCCCCCTTATGTATTATACATGGAGATCATATCCCCCCTTATGAATTATACACGGAGATCATATCCCCCCTTATGTATTATACATGGAGATCATATCTCCCCTTATGTATTATACATGGAGATCATATCCCCCTTTATGTATTATACATGGTGATCATATCCCCCCTTATGTATTATACATGGAGATCGTATCCCCCCTTATGTATTATACATGGAGATCATATCCCCCCTTAATCTCCTCTTGTCAAGAGAGAATAAATTCAGTTCCTCTAATCTTTCCTCATAGCTGAGCTCCTCCATGCCTCTTATCAGTTTGGTTGCCCTTCTCTGTACTTTCTCCAGTTCCCCAATGTTCTTTTTGTGAATTGCTGCCCAAAACTGAACTGCATATTCCAGATGAGGTTTTATTAATGATTTTTACCGGGGGAAATTATATCTCTCTCTCTGAAGTCCAGGGCCGGACTGACAACTCATGGGGCCCCCGAGCAATAGGGGATCATGGGGCCCCTGTGTCCTTGCCCAAACTCAAAAAAGTCTATGAAAAAAGTACCAGGGGCATCTCATGGGGCCCCTTACTGACCCAGGGTTCTCGGGCAGTGCCTGAGTTTCCAAATAGTCAGTCCGCCCCTGGGTATCACTGATGATAAGAAAGGTGAGGAATCAGTCCAGAACTACATGGGAGGGGCTGGTCAATGACATGAAGAGAGCTGGGACCACAGTTTCAAAGGTCACTGTCGGTAGAACACTAAGCCGTCATGGTTTCAAATCATGCATTGCACGGAAGGTTCCCCTGCTCAAGTCATCACATGTCCAGGTCCGTCTGAAGTTTGCCAATGACCATCTGGATGATCTAGAGGAGGCATGGGAGAAAGTCATGTGGTCAGATGAGACCAAAGTAGAACTTTTTGGTCTAAACTTCACTCGTCATGTTTGGAGGAAAAAAAGGATGAGTTGCATCCCAAGAACACCATCCCTACTGTGAAGCATGGGGGTGGTAACATCGTGCTTTGGGGGTGCTTTTCTGCAAAGGGAACAGGACGACTGCACTGTATTAAGGAGAGGATGAATGGGGCCATTTATTGTGAAATTTTGATCAACAACCTCCTTCCCTCAGTCAGAGCATTGAAGATGGGTCATGGCTGTGCCTTCCAACATGACAATGACCCGAAGCACACAGCCAGGATAACCAAGGAGTGGCTCCGTAAGAAGCATATCAAGGTTCTGGAGTGGCCTAGCCAGTCTCCAGACCTAAATCCAATAGAACATCTTTGGAGGGAGCTGAAACTCCATGTTGCTCAGCGACAGCCCCGAAACCTGACAGACCTAGAGGAGATCTGTGTGGAGGAGTGGGACAATATCCCTGTTGCAGTGCAAACCTGGTCAAGAACTACAGGAAACGTCTGACCTCTGTAATTGCAAACAAAGGCTTCTGTACCAAATATTAACACTGATTTTCTCAGGTGTTCAAATACTTATGTTCAGCAGTGCAAGACAAATACATTGTTTAAAAATCATACAATGTGATTTCCTGAATTATTTTTTTAAATTCTGTCTCTCATAGTGGGAATGCCCCTACAATGTGAATTTCAGACCCCTCCATGGTTTCTAAGTGGGAGAACTTGCAAAATTGCAGGGTGTTCAAATACTTCTGTCCCTCACTGTATGTCCTTTTTTCCCCATAAATTAGAGCTTTCTTTCTGTGGTATTTGATCGCCTGTGCGGTTTTACTTTTTTTGTGCTATAAACAAAAAGACCAACAATTTTGAAAGGAAAAACAATATTTTTCATTTTTTTTGCTATATAACATATCCAGTACAAAAAATTTTAAAAATCTAATTTTGTCATAAATTTAGGCCAAAAATGTATTCTGCTCCATGTCTTTGCTAAAAAAAAATTCCAATACATGTAAATTAATTGGTTTACGTAAAAGTTATAGCATCTACAAATGGCGGTATATATAATGGAATTTTTTTTTTTATACTAGTAATGAGTACGCCCCTATTGAAAAGTAAGATTTTAATCAATATCTCAATGAACACAAGAGAAATTTCCAAAATTTTGACAAAACTGAGTTTTATAGAACATTTGTTTCGCTCATTACATGAAAGTAAGGTTAATAATAGAACTTAGCTTACAAAATATTCAGTTTTACTCAAATTAGTTGATGCAAAGATGAACACAACAAAAATTACTCCATCTAATATTTTGTATCACCTCCATGATTTGTAAGGACAGCACCAAGTCTTCTAGGCATGGAATGAACATATTGGTGACATATTGCAACATCGATCTTTTTCCATTCTTCAAGAACGAACTCTGTTAGAGCCTGGATGCTGGATGGAGAGTGACGCTCAACTTATATACTGCATGTTGAAATGTGTTTTTATTACACAATATATGAAAAATATTTTAAAAATAAATTTCAAATATACTGTGCATTTACAAATACTATGCATTTACAAATATATGTAAAAATATATGTTAAAATGACTTTTTTATATGTTAAAAAAATTCTGAAGAATATATTTTATAAAATATATATTTTTAAAAATATATTTTTTTTAAAATATATTCTTCAGATTTATTTTTTGTCGATGTCGATTTGTATTTTTAAAGACATACGGTATATTTGAAATGTATTTTAAAAAATATTTTTCATATATTTTGTAATAAAAATGCATTTCAACATGCAGTATATGTGTGATATATATATATATATATATATATATATATATATAATGTGTGTGTGCATATATATGTATATATAAGTGCATATATATATATGTATGTATATCTATCTATATATATATATATATATATATATATGTGCATATATATGTATATATACGTGCTTATATATATATATGTATATATGTATGTATATATATATATATATATATTGTGCAATATATTTTGAAATATATTGAATACGGCCAAAATTGTACTATTTCAAATATATGTCAATATATTTGGGAAGAATATTTTAAAAATATATTTCAAATATATTTTTCTTCCATATGGGGAAGGGGATTTGTAAGCCCTCGAAATGTGCTGATTTTTGTCTCTACGTTGCTTCTGATCAAAAAATTTATACTGGACTGAACAAATTGGTCTGACGCTTTTATTTTTCCAAACCGTGTTATGTCCAGGAGGGGAAAAATGGTTCATATATAACAGAATAATGGCAATGCTAGTGGTGAAAACCCCCATACTGAAAATTTTACCAACATCCACCATTATAGACTGCAAAATCTTTGTACCAAACAATCTGATAAGTTCATGATCTCAGTTCACAAACAGAAAGACATTGAAGGTAAGATTCAGGAATGAAGAAAAACAGGGGTTTATGAATTTGGGTGACTGCAGCTTTACCAGAACCTACTCGGGGCCCAATCCACCATTTCAAGATCTAAGATTTATGTATACAATACAAAGTATTCTTTTTTTACCACATGTAAGATTTAGGAAAAGTCCACTTACCTGTCACAAAGTCTAACCATAGTTTGGTTCTGCCAGTTCATCCGCAGTCCTCACATCTAGTATGATTCATATACAACATGGGAGGACTAGTATCTGTTCTTAGCACTGTCTGACCCTCCACCAGTTTCATACAGTAGACAGGACACAGAAAGATTGCCAGCATGCCAATGCCATGCCTGAGACCAGGAGAAATTTATGGAAGATATAGAACCCAAGAGACTAATAACATCCCCCCCAGAGCATAATTATTTACTGTGACTGTCAGGTACATGGAAATGAAGGTTGATTAGGAGTGACATGTGTTCTTTTTTAATGAACCTTTTGGTAACTTTGCAAGTTTAGTCTAAACTGTACGAGGGTACGTGTCCGTACACACCAGAACACCCAAAATGTAACCTTGATCTACGAATTTATAAAGTATGTCCCAAACTGCTCAGATATCAATGTACATGTACCAATGGGGAAAGGAGAGCGCCTACTATATTGCACCATAAATTATCCCTGTTTGTTATGAATATAAGTTATTAAGCCAGTGTAAATACCAGACTGACAACTCATGGGGCCCTGGGCAATAGGGGATCATGGGGCACCTGTGTCCTAGCCCACACTAAAACTACACCCAAAAAAGCCTATGAAACGTACCAGGGATATCTCATGGGGCCCCCTACTGACCCCGGGCCCTCGGGCAGTGCCCAAGTCCCTGAATGGTCAGTTCGCCCCTGGTAAATACCTATATGTGTAGAGATGAATCATACAAAACCGTTACTATTAGGTCTTATCTATCCAGAGGATATAAAGATAGATCAATGGATCCTCTCTATTCAGAGAAAAGGAATATATTTATTGATGTTGACAATCCTCTATCAATGCAGACTACTGACATGAGAATGAATCATAAATATCATTGTTGATAACTCGTCTATATCTGTTACTGAAATGTAATCTATCTTATAGTAATGCAAAGTAGATCATGAATACCATTATTGATAGAACATGGGTATCTAAAGGAGGGAGACGGATCTATAAATATTGAAATTCAATCTGTCTTCTGATGATATAGACCTCCTATATAACTCCAAGCCATTAATCTCTCTTGCTACAGATACACTATATTGACAAAAGTATTGGGACGCCTGCCTTTACACGCACAGGGACTTTAATGCCCCCCCAGTCTTAGTCTGTAGGGTTCAATATTGAGTTGGCCCCGCTCTTTGCAGCTATAACAGCTTCAACTCTTCTGGGAAGGCCATCCACAAGGTTTAGGAGGGTGTCTATGGGAAGGTTGGACCATTCTTCCAGAAGCACATTTGTGAGGTCAGGCACTGATGTCGGACGAGAAGGCCTGGCTCACAGTCTCCGCTCTCATTCATCCCAAAGGTGTTCTATCAGGTGGAGGTCAGGACTCTGTGGAGGCCAGTCAAGTTCCTCCACCCCAAACTGGCTCCTCCATGTCTTTATGGACCTTGCTTTGTGCACTGGTGTGCAGTCATGTTGGAACAGGAAGGGGCCATCCTCAAACTCTTCCCACAAAGTTGGGAGCATGAAATTGTCCAAAATGTGCTGGTATGCTGATGCCTTAAGAGTTCCCTTTACTGGAACTAGGGGCCAAGCCCAACCCCTGAAAAAAACCCCCACACCGTAATCCCCCCTCCACCAAACTTTACACTTGGCACAATGCAGTCAGGCAAGTACCGTTCTCCTGGCAGACACGTCCATCGGATTGCCAGACAGAAAAGCATAATTGGTCACTCCAGAGAACACATCTCCACTGCTCTAGAGTCCAGTGGCGGCGTGCTTTACACCACTGCATCTGACGCTTTGTATTGCACTTGGTGATGTAAGGCTTGGATGCAGCTGCCTGGCCATGGAAACCCATTCCATGAAGGTCTCTACGCACTGTTGTTGTGCTAATCTGAAGGCCACACCAAGTTTGGAGGTCTTTAGCTATTGACTCTGCAGACAGTCGGCGACTTCTGTGCACTGTGTGCTTCAGCATGCGTTGACCCTGCTCTGCCATTTTACATGGGCAACCACTTGGTGGCTGAGTTGCTGTTGTTCCCAGTTGCTACTACTTTGTTATAATCCCACTAACAGTTGAGCGTGGAATATTTTGTAGCCAGGTGGCACAAGTCACACAAAGCAACCGATTGTTACAAAACCAATGTGCTGTAAGAGTTACCTCTATATGAGTGGCCAGGGAATATAGCTTAGTGTAGCATCTCCTATAGCAGTCCCAGTTTCTATAAGCCAAGGAAACCTAGCCTATGGGTAGGTGACTGCCCCCAAGAATGCCATGTTCAGTGGCTCCTGAGAGCGACCCATTCTTTAACCAATGTTTGTAGAAGCTGTTTGCATGCCTAGGTGCTTAATTTTATACGCCTGTGGCCATGGAGGTGATTAGAACACCTGAATCCAATGATTTGGAGGAGTGTCCCAATACTTTTGGTAATATAGTGTAGATCCACTAATTGTGGCTCACTGACGCATTTCGTCAAATGATTTTCACAAAGTGTGTTGGATTTAGCCATAACTAGTGGATCTATTGTTTCAAATTGTCATATTGTTTTTATGTCCTTTTATTAAACAGTTTTATCGGGCCAGCCCTCCAAATCATTCGATTCAGGTGTTCCAATCACCTCCATGGTCACAGGCGTATAAAATTAAGCACCTTGGCATGCAAACAGCTTCTACAAACAGTTGTGAAAAAATGGGTTGCTCTCAGGAGCTCAGTGAATTCAAGCGTAGCCCCGTGATAGGTGGCCACCTGTGCAATAAGTCCATCTGTGACATTTCCTGGCTACTAAATATTCCATGGTCAACTGTTAGTGGGATTACAACAAAGTGGAAGCAACTGGGAACAACAGCCACTCAGCCACCAAGTGGTAGGCCACGTTAAAATGACAGAGCGGGGTCAGCGCATGCTAAAGCACACAGTGCGCAGAAGTCCCAATTGTCTGCAGAGTCAATAGCTAAAGACCTCCAAACTTGGTGTGGCCTTCAGTTTAGCACAACAGTGTGTAGAGAGCTTCATGGAATGGGTTTCCATGGCCGAGCAGCTGCATCCAAGCCTTACATCACCAAGTGCAATACAAAGAGTTGGATGTTGCGGTGTAAAGCATGCCGCCACTGGACTCTAGAGCAGAGGAGACGTGTTCTCTGGAGTGACCAATCATGCTTCTCTACCTGGTAATCCGATGGATGTGCCTGTGTTTGGCGGTTACCAGGAGAATGGTACTTGCCTGACTGCAATGTGCCAAGTGTAAAGTTTGCTGGAGGGGGGGATTACGGTGTGGGGTTGTTTTCCAGGGGTTGGGCTTGGCCCCCTAGTTCCAGTGAAGGGAACTCTTAAGGCATTAGCATACCAAGACATTTTGGACAATTTCATGCTCCAACTTTGTAGGAACAGTTTAGGTATGCCAGGGGCAGACTGACCATTTGGAAACAGGCACTGCCCGAGGGCCCGGGGTCAGTAGGGGGCCCAATGAGATGCCCCTGTTGCCTTTTTCATAGGCTTTTTTGAGTTTGGGCAATTACACAGGGGCCCCATGATCCCCTATTGCCCGGGGGCCCCATGAGTTGTCAGTCCACCCCTGGGTATGGCCCCTTCCTGTTTCAACATGACTGCTCACCAGTGCACAAAGCAAGGTCCATAAAGACATGGAGGAGCCAGTTTGGGGTGGAGGAACTTGACTGGCCTGCACAGAGTCCTGACCTCGACCCTACAGAGCACCTTTGGGATGAATTAGAGTGGAGACTGCAAGCCAGGCCTTCTCCTCCGACATCAGTGCCTGACCTCACAAATGTGCTTCTGGAAGAACAGTCAAACCTTCCCATAGACACCCTCCTAAACCTTGTGGACGGCCTTCCCAGAAGAGCAGGGGTGGACTGACCATTTGGAAACTCGGGGTCAGTAGGGGGCCCCATGAGATGCCCCTGGTACCTTTTTCATAGGCTTTTTTTGAGTTTGGGCAAGGACACAGGGGCCCCATGATCCCCTATTGCCCGGGGGCCCCATGAGTTGTCAGTCCACCCCTGCAGAAGAGTTGAAGCTGTTATAGCTGCAAAGGGCGGGGCCAACTCAATATTGAACCCTATGGACTAAGAGTGGGATGCCATTAAAGTTCATGTGTGTGGAAAGGCAAGCGGTCCAATACTTTTATAGTGTAATTGTTTTTCAGCACCACGTGTATCCTGTGAAATCAGCTTCCCTTTGACTGGTATTCCAGTCAACTTTTTTTTTTTGTATGAATACAATACTGAGACAAAATTAATACATATGCTGCAGGAACCTCACTGACTTAATGAGTTGGCATATTTCAACGGTTTAAACCATTTTACCTAACTAGCAATATAAACTGACAGTAGTTCTAATCCTTCTGCACTGTATCTATCCCACTGGATATCACATGAGATAAAATACCACATGGTTTCATCAGCTAAATACCGCATATTTTGATGAAATAACTATTTAAGTAGCTTTTTTTGTGAATTGCAAAATGTTTTTTGAAAAACGGTATTTTACTGCAAAAGTTAAAAAGGAAAATACCGCTTTATGAATGGAGCGCAATGTTTTTATTATAGATATTTCAGCTAAAACATCACAGATAATCATAAAAACTCCAGATGTATGTTTCTGGTTATGTCGTAAACTAGTCTAAGCGTTTTGGTCCGCTTCTTCAGGACTATAACTGTACCGAAAAAATCTACCCATTCTTGTCCAAATCGCATGCTATTAATATTTACGGTGCAACTTGCATCCATACATTTTGTATTAACACAAATCGCACCGCAAAGTATCTGGTTCAGGTATCAGGAGCATTTTCACGAGTAAAAGTACTTGTGAAAATATTTGGTATTTGGCACCAATACTAGTATCGGTGCATCCTTAATAAGTGAGACTTCAGGCAAACAGATAAATGTACAGTTGAAATAAAAAATGTTTTTTACAGCATTGGCCTTTCTTGTACCCTATATAACTTGAGGATTTTTTGCTGTTACTTCTATTACTGTTGTAGCTGTGATACTGGTTTGTAAATCTTTCTGCTATATGCACCTCGCCCAGTTGGCTCATGATGTAACTATTGATAAGTCCGTTCTCATTACAAATGGAGGGTTTTTTTCACCCATGGTTTCCTGTATATCTGGGAAAATCTTTTGTTTTTGGCTTGATATTTTTTCTTTTCTTTGTTTTTACCCTTTTTTTGTGTTTTGTATATATTCGGTACCTTTGTTTAAACGAGATGCATCTGAAATATCAATTCTGAGTTTTAAAGTCAGAATTCTGAGTTTTAAACTCAGAACTCTGAGATTACAAGTTTGGGCCATCCTAAAATGTATTAAAGACAAGGGCTCTTCCATAGTATCTGATACACATCCTGTGTAAATTTCTTTAAAATCAATAAAACCAAAGTGAAAGAAATACATATATAAGACCTGTCTAAGGCTGCGTTCACAACTGAGTGTCGTATTTTTGTGTGGCTTTATTTTTTTTGTTTGTTGAGCGTTTTTGTACAGCGTTTTACAAGCATCTTGGAGCTTTGGAATTTTTGTATTAGCCAATAAAGAAAACTATCATCAATTACATTATTATTATTATATCGTATTTATATAGCGCTAAAAGGTTTGCTCAGCACTGTACATTATAGTGGGGGACAGTATATGAGACAATACAGTAACAATACAATACATGAGGGGTTCGAGAGGGCCCTGCTCTTTCAAGCTTACAGTCTAGGAGGGAGGGGGTAGAGGTACAGGAGAAAGTGGATGGAGTGGTAGGAGGAGTGGAGGAGATCGGCTGTTAGGTGAGGGTGGGGTAGGCTTCCCTGAAGAGACGGGTTTTCAGGGTGCGCCTAAAGGTGAGGAGGGTAGGTGACAGTCTGATGGATTGGGGTAGTGAGTTCCAGAGGATGGGGGAAGTCCTGGAGAAGTCCTGCAGTCGGGCGTGGGAGGTGGAGACCAGGGAGCTAGAAAGTAGGAGGTCTTGTGAGGAGCGAAGAGTACATGTTGGGTGGTATTTAGGTATCATGTCGGTGAGGTAGTTTGGGGCAGCGTTATGAATGGCTTTGTATGTCTGTGTAAGTAGTTTGAATTTAATGCGTTGGGCAATCGGGAGCCAGTGGAGGGAATGACAGAGGGGGGTGGCAGAAGCAGAGCGGTTGGTGAGGTGGATGAGTCTGGCCACTGAGTTCAGGGTAGACTGAAGCGGGGATAGTCTGCAATGAGGTAGGCCGGTGAGGAGGGAGTTGCAGTAGTCCAGACGTGAAATAATGAGGGAGTAAACGAGTTGTTTAGTAGTGTCTGGGGTTAGGAACGAACGTATTTTGGAGATGTTGCGGAGGTGGAGCCTGCATGAGTTTGCCAACGAGTGAACATGGGGTTGGAAGGACAAGTCTGAGTCTAGAGTGACACCTAGGACTTTGGCTTGCGAGGTGGGACTGATGGTGGCGTTGTTGGTGATGGAGAGGGTGGGGGGGGCACGGGCTGGGGGGAAAATCAGGAGCTCGGTTTTTGAAAGGTTCAATTTGAGGAAATGGAGCGACATCCAGTCTGATATGTCGTTCAGTAGGTGGGTGATACGGGCGGAGACTGAAGGGGTGAGGCGAGTGGTGGAGAGGTAAATTTGCATGTCATCGGCGAATGTAATCGACAAATTACATAATTTGTTACTATGTGTTTCTGCTTTAAGCTGCTTCAGAAGCGCACCAATCTGCCCAATTCAAGCTAACTCTAAAACTTTTTCAAGCTTCGGGCATTTGGCTTTAGGTGACTTGGACTGGAGATGTGAACCACCTCCACACATAATAACTGATTTTTTTTCTCCCTGAGGGTTTTGGAGCTTCGAGCTACAAAACGTTCAGGTGTGTATAGGGCCCTACCCAGGAACATGTATTTCTTTCTAGCCTTGCAATTTAACACTATCCGACCAAACAATGTAGCTATGCTGTTGATCTGACTTTTCTATTTTACAGTTAAGCAATACATTTAGGTCACCTTCCCACCCCAAAACCAGATCATGGTGCAATGGTCAGTGGGAAGAATGCTCCTTAAAATTGTGGTCGCTGGGAAGACTCCTCGCCTTAAAGATAGCTAAAAAGATCATAGGCTGTTGTGGTTCTTTATCTGAGAGACAGAAATTGCTCATTGCTCAAGGAATCCCTAGCAACTTCTGAAGGAAACCTAGCTGAGAAAGGTTGATCTAGACCAGGGTATTGAATTAAAATTCAAGGAGGTCTGGTCACTAAAATCGGTTTATGGCCGAGGTCTGAAAATAAATGTCCCCATTGGTGTTTCCCCTTACATCAGGTTCCCCCTTCAGAGTAATTTATTACATTGGTTGCCACCACCAGACTTCACCCATAAATCAGTTGCCACCATCAGAGTACTCCACTATATCAGGTGTTCCTTTCAGTGTGCCCCCTTAAGTAATGTGTTTCCATCAGCGTGCCCCCATACATCAGGCATTTCCATCAGAGTGCCCCTTACATTGGGAATTCCAATCAGAGTGCCCCCTTACATCAGGCATTTCCATCACAGTGCCCCCTTACATCAGGTATTCCCATTAAAGTGCCCCCTTACATCTGGTTTCTGCATCAGAAGGCCCCCTTACACTTGGTGTCTCCCATCAGTGTGCCCCCTTACATCAGTTGACCCCATTAGAGTGCTCCATTATATAAGGTTCCCCCATCACAGTGACACCTTACGTAGGGTGTGGCAAGCAGCGTGCCCCCTTACATTAGGTGTCGCCATCAGAGTGCAACTTTACATCAAGTATCCCTATCTTATCAGATGTGCCCATCAGAGTGCTCCTTTACATCAGTTGTCCCCATCAGAGTACCCCTTTACATCAGGTATCCCCCACACAGTGCCACCTTACATCAGGTATGCCCGTCAGAGTGCTCCCGTACACTCGAAGTACTCCTTTCCACATTTCCCCATCAGAGTGCCTCTTTCCATCACATGTGCCCATCAGTGTGCCCCTTTCCACAGTATGTGCCCCCTTAACATAACATGTTCCCATCAGAGTGCCCCCTTAACATAAAAGATTCCCATCAGAGTGCCCCTTAACATAAAATGTGCCCATCTGAGTGACTGTTAACGTACATTGTGCCCATCAGAGTGCCCCTTAACATAAAATAAGGGGCATGCTGATGGGCAAATTTTATGTTAAGGGGCACTCTGATGGGCACATTTTATGTTAAAGGGCACTCTGATGGGCACATTTTATGTTAAGGGACATTCTGATGGGCATGTTTTATTCTAAGTGGCACTCTGATAGGCACATTCTATGTTGTGCCCATCACAATGCCCCTTAACATTAAATGTGGCCATCAGCATTAAACTTTATCATTAAATGTGCCCATCAGAGTGCCCCTTAATATAAGAGTGCCCGTGAAAGAGCACACCCTACCTTGAGGGCAGACAGGAGCGTGAGGCAGGAGCTTGCCGGGATAACTGTTGATGGGGGAGGGGTACACACTTGTGGACAGGCAGGGAGCGGGAGTTAGGAGAGACAGTGAGCTGCAAGGAGCAGGGCGCATGCGTGATGTCATTGGTTGCTGGGACAACCGCCCTGCTGAGCGGATCTGTCATTCTAGTCTGGTGGACTGGAGGTCCGGGCGGGAGAGCCATTTAGTGACCGCTGATCTAGACCAGCCTTTCTCAACCTTTTCAAAGCAGAGGAACCCTTGACATAACTTTCTGGTCTCAGGGAACCCCTGCTAAAAATGGCTTTATCTACAATTCATGATACATTAGTGTGATAGTCAGAGGTAAGAACACTCCTTACACTTGTGGTCATTGGGAGGAATTACCCCCTTACAAATTGCTAAAAAGATCAATGGTGGCAGTGGGAACTTTCCTGAGAGACAAACATTGCTCAAGGAACCCCTGGCAACCTCTGGAGGAACCCTAGGGTTTCACAGAATCCTGGCTGAGAAATCCTGATCTAGACAAGCTACATTTCATTTTGTTTTAAGTAAAATACATAATTGCATTTTTTGTGTTTTATTATATCTGCCTGGAGTTCAGATTTAATTTGACACACACATTGGGAAAAGATGTCCTTTCCCCTTAATAAATCTAATTTTCTCTTTTTGTTTCAGGAGTCTGTTTTAAACTTTCATCCCTGCAGCATTGTGTGACCCTCTTCATCGCTCCTTTAACCTCCTTGTTCCTTAGACTGTATATAAATGGGTTGAACATTGGTGTGATGACACTATAGACCACACTGATGACTCGATCATAGGTTACAGAATAGAGGGAACTTGGACGAAAGTACATGAATATGATGGAGCTGTAGAATAAGATGACCACGGTTAAGTGAGAGGAACAAGTGGAGAAGGTCCGTATTCTACCTTTGGAGGTTCGTAGTTTCATAATGTCTTTTATGATGAGAATGTAGGAGCCCAGGATAAACAACATGGGGCCCATGACAATTAAGGACCCCTCAATGAAAACAGTCATTTGCTGGGCATAAGTGTCTTTGCAAGACAGCAGCAACATGGCCGGAACATCACAAAAATAGTGATGGATAACCCAATTGCAATAGGGAAGGGTAGATGTCATGGCGGTGAACAGGGTGGAATGTAAAGTAACAACAGCCCAGGAAGAAGTTACCAAACTGATGCATGTCCTATTGCTCATGATGGTTGTGTAATGCAAGGGTTGGCAAACAGCAGCATACCGATCCAAGGCCATGATGGCCAGTAGAAAGCTGTCCATATTACCAACTGCATGGAAGAGGAAGAGCTGCAAAAAACAACCATGAAATGAGATGGTCTTATTTTGAGTTAGGAGACTACAAAGAGCCCGAGGGATGGTGATAGAGGTCATGCAAATATCAACAACAGAAAGGTTTCCCAGCAAGAAGTACATTGGAGTGCGGAGCTGAGACTGGGTCAAGATGAGCATGAAAATAAGACAGTTGCCCAAAACACAGAGAGTGTAAGCTACCATAAAGAAGGAGAAGAGAGGCAGTCTAAGGTGTGGTTTCTCTGAGAGGCCCAGCAGAGTGAACCCCCTGACAGTTTGATTCTTCAAATCCATATTTAACAAAAAAGGATTATTATTTAATTTATTAATTTATGGCTTTTCCCAGCAGTAGCGAGAAAGTGTAACACAAAGCACAGACACAATTTGCCATAAGTTAAATCAAAGGTTTTAAAAACAGTACCCATAGTCTTCATGCTTGAAAATGGCTGCACAATTAATAGAAATCAGATCAGTAGAATTAATGGCCTAGTGATAATGTAAAAAAAACCCTTAAAAACATAATGCTCCTCTATGAAAAAAGATCTTGTAGACTTTGGATAACAGACTACTGTTTTACATTCAGGTGAAACTTGAAAAATTAGAATATCGTGCAAAAGTTCATTTATTTCAGTAATGCAACTTAAAAGGTGAAACTAATATATGAGATAGACTCATTACATACAAAGCAAGATAGTTCAAGCCGTGATTTGTCATCATTGTGATGATTATGGCTTACAGCTCATGAAAACCCCAAATCCACAATCTCAGAAAATTATATTATTACATGCAATCAATAAAACAGGGATTGTACATAGAACAATATCGGACCTCTGAAAAGTATAAGCATGCATATGTACTCAGTACTTGGTTTGGGCCCCTTTTGCAGCAAATACTGCCTCAATGCAGCGTGGCATGGAAGCTATCAGCCTGTGGCACCGCTGAGGTGTTATGGAAGATCAGGATGCTTCAATAGCAGCCTTCAGCTCTTCTGCATTGTTCGGTCTCATGTCTCTCATCTTTCTCTTGGCAATGCCCCATAGATTCTCTATGGGGTTCAGGTCAGGCGAGTTTGCTGGACAATCAAGCACAGTAATCCCACGGTCATTGAACCAGGTTTTGGTGCTTTTGGCAGTCTGGGCAGGTGCCAAGTCCTGCTGGAAAATGAAGTCAGCATCCCCATAAAGCTCGTCTGTGGAAGGAAGCATGAAGTGCTCCAAAATCTCCTGGTAGATGGCTGCGTTGACCCTGGACTTAATGAAGCACAGTGGGCCAACACCAGCAGATCAACACAGACTGTGGAAACTTCACACTGGACTTCAAGCATCTTGCAGTGTGTGCCTCTCCATTCTTCCTCCATACTCGGGGTCCTTGGTTTCCAAATGAGATGAAAAAGTTGCTCTCATCAGAAAAGAGGACTTTGAACCAATGAGCAACAGACCAGGTCTGTTTTTCTTTAGTCCAGGTGAGACAATTCTGACGTTGTTTGTTGTTCAGGAGCGGCTTGACAAGAGGAATATGACATTTGAAGCCCATGTCCAGGATCTGTCTGTGTGTGGTGGCTCTTGATGCACTGACTCCAGCCTCAGTCCACTCCTTGTGAAAGTCCCCAACACTTTTGAATGGCCTTTTCCTGACAATCCTCTCCAGGCTGCGGTCATCCCTGCTGCTTGTGCACCTTTTTCTTCCACACTTTTCCCTTCCACATAACTTTTTATTAATGTGCTTTGATACAGCACTTTGGGAACATTCAACGTCTTTTGCAATTACCTTTTGAGGCTTTCCCTCCTTATGGAGGGTGTCAATGATGGTTTTCTGCACAACTGTCAGGTCAGCAGTCTTTACCATGATTGTGATTCCTACTGAACCAGACTGAGAGACCATTTCAAGGCCCAGGAACCCTTTGCAGGTGTTATGGCTTAATTAGCTGATTAGAGTGGGACACTTTGAGCCAAGAATATTGCACCTTTTCACAATATTCTCATTTTCTGAGATTGTGGATTTGGGGTTTTCATGAGCTGTAAGCCATAATCATCACAATTATGACAAATCACGGCTTGAACTATCTTGCTTTGCATGTAATGAGTCTATCTCATATATTAGTTTCACCTTTTAAGTTGCATTACTGAAATAAATGAACTTTTGCAAGATATTCTAATTTTTCTAGTTTCACCTGTATGTAACTAAAACAGTACTTAAAGTGTATCTAAACCCAAAAACAAAAATTTAATATATTGCAGCGTACCATTCCTTGTGTGGTTGCATTATTTTTCTTCTTTTAAGGCCAAGGACATTTTCTGCAAGTATAGAAAAATACCTGTTGGTCCTGCCAAAATATTCCAGCTTTCTTATAAGTTTCTGTGCATTAAATTGAAATCTCAGTGTCAATAGCTCTCATCAGTTCTTTTCTGTGATCTACACATTCCCCTATGGAGATGAGGAGAGGGTTGGGTGTTCTGAAATCCTATCCTAGGGTGACAACTCTACTCCTACATAGATACTAAAACTAAATAAAAAATTGGTCATATACTAGGTTCAATAAATTAAAAAGACGCGAATGGACATACAAGGATGCAGCACTCAGAAAAATATCTGAATACAGAACAAACCTAGAAGAGTGCAAAATAGTGTTATACTTCCCATTTAAATATCACTATATTGCCAAAAGTATTGGTCGGCCGGCCTTTCCACGCACATGAACTTTAATGGCATCCCAGTCTCAGTCCGTAAGGTTCAGTATTGAGTTGTCCTACCCTTTGAAGCTATAACAGCTTCAACTCTTCTGGGAAGGCCGTCCACAAGGTTTAGGAGTGTGTCTATGGGAAGGTTGGACCATTCTTTCAGAAGCGCATTTGTGAGGTCAGACACTGATGTCGAACAAGAAGGCCTGGCTCGCAGTCTCTGCTCTAATTCATCCCAAAGGTGTTTTATGGGGTTGAGGTCAGGACTCTGTGCAGGCCAGTCAAGTTCCTCCACCCCAAACTGTCTCAACCATGTCTGTATGGACCTTGCTTTGTGCACTGGTGTGCAGTCATGTTGGAACAGGAAGGGGCCATCCCCAAACGTCCCACACAGTTAGGAGCATGAAATTGTCCAAAATGTCTTGGTATGCTGACGCCTTAAGAGTTCCCTTCTCTGGAACTAGGGGGCCAAGTCCAAACCCTGAAAAACAACCGCACACCATAATCCCCCCTCCACCAAACTTTACACTTTGCACAAGGCAGTCAGGCAAGTACCGTTCTCCTGGTAACCGCCAAACTCAGACATGTCCAGCGGATTAGCAGATAGAGAAATATGATTTGTCACCCCAAAGAACACGTGTCCACTGTTCTAGAGTACAATGCTTTACACCATTGCATCCGACGCTTTGCATTGCACTTGGTGATGTAAGGCTTAGATGCAGCTGCTCTTCCATGAAAACCCATTCAATGAAGTTCTCCATGCACTATTGTTGTGCTAATCTGAAGGCCTCACAAAGTTTGGAGGTCTTTAGCTATTGACTCTGCAGACAGTTGGCGACTTCTGCGCACTGTGCGCTTCAGCATGTGCTGACCCTGCTCTGCCATTTTACATGGGCAACCACTTGGTGGCTGAGTTGCTGTTGTTCCCAGTTGCTACTACTTTGTTATAATCCCACTAACAGTTGAGCGTGGAATATTTAGTAGCCAGGAAATGTCACGGGTGGACTTATTGCACAGGTGGCACAAGTCACACAAAGCAACCGATTGTTACACAACCAATGTGCTGTAAGAGTTACCTCTATATGAGTGGCCAGGGAATATAGCTTAGTGTAGCATCTCAGCGTCTTTTACATGACCTACCACTTGGTGGCTGAGTTGCTGTTGTTCCCAGTTCCTTCCACTTTGTTATAATACCCTTAACAGTTGACGGTGGAATATTTAGTAGCAAGGAAATTTAACGGATGGATTTATTGCACAGGTGGCAACCTATCACGGGACCACGCTTAGAGTCACTGAGCTCCTCAGAGCGATTCTTTCACAAATGTTTGTAAAAGCAGTCTGCATGTACTGAAATGTATTGTAATTGTAAACCGCTGTGAAAACTGTTGGCACTATATAAATCCTGTATAATAATTTACAGTATACTGGACATTGTATCATGTCTGTCACACAAATCAACCAATTGTTTCAAACCAATGTGCTGTGATGGTTACCTCTATATGAGTGGCCAGGGAATATAGTTTAGTGTAGCATCTCCTATAGCAGTCCCAGTTTCTATATTCCAAGGAAGCTTAGCTTACAGGTAGGTGACTGCCCCCAGGAATTACATGTTCAGTAACCAAAAGTACTGGAGACTGAAGAAAGAAAGAATAAAGAGGTCCTGTTGTTCCAGTCATGTAGTTGTCCGCAGGGGATGACTGTGACTGTTGTATCACGGAACTCTTAAGGCGTCAGCATACCAAGACATTTTGGACAATTTCATGCTCCCAATTTTGTGGGAATAGTTTGGGGATGGCCCCTTCCTGTTCCAACATGACTGCGCACCAGTGCATAAAGCAAGGTCCATAAAGACATGGATGAACAAGTTTGGGATGAAAGAACTTGACTGGCCTGCACAGTGTCCTGACCTCAACTCAATAGAACACCTTTGGGATGAATTAGAGCGGAGACTATGAGCCAGGCCTTCTTGTCCAACATCAGTGCCTGACCTCACAAATGTGCTTCTGGAAGAATGGTCAAACATTCCCATAGACACCCTCCTAAACCTTGTGGACGGCCTTCCCAGAAGAGTTGAAGCTGTTATAGCGGCAAAGAGCGGGCCGACTCAATATTGAACCCTACAGACTAAGACTGGGATGCCTTTAAAGTTCATGTGCGTAAAGGCAGGCATCCCGATGCTTTTGGCAACATAGTGTATGTGGTATTGCCATATTCAGGAGGATTAGTAGAATGTGCTTTGAGGTGATTTCTAAGTATGCCTATGCTGCGTGAGAAATACAGTATAATATATATTAAAACTTGTGGCAAAATAATGACATCTTCAAAAGACTCACCATGCTTCTTAGAAACTACTTTGGGGTGTTTGCTTTCCAAAATGTGTTCATTTTTGTGGGTGTTTTCACTGTCCTGGTGCTCCAAGGCCTCTAAAAATGTGATAGGTAGTCAGGAAATTAGAGGTGTAATTTATGCCCCTAGAACAGCCTTTTTCAACCAGGGTGCCCAGGCACCCTGGGGTTCCTTCAGGCTTCTTCACGTGTGCATTGGAAAAATGCCTAGAAATTGTCCAAAAATGTATACAAGCCAGCAGGTGGATCAATCCTGCCTTTTAGTACATAAAGCCACAGATTTAATTGTGCATTTCTATGACTTTCTAACTGCCGGCATCCTAACAACCAATGACATCATCAGTTGATAAGGACAAAGTTAGGTGGTTGCACATCATTGTTGTTTTCCCTCTCCTGCCCCTCCCCATCAGCACTGGGGTCTCATTAGCAGAGGGAAGAATAGGAACTGAGAGAGACACATTGGAACACTAGCCAGTACCAGTATGCAAAGGTATATTTGCTTTGGAAGAATAAATCACCTCTAATTGTTGGGTGCACTGTGTGTGGATGTGTGTAGAATAGTTTTTTACATTTTAGAATGGGGTGCCTTGAGATTGTGCAGAATTTTAAAGGGTGCCTTGAGATTATCTATAATTTTAAAGGGTGCCTTGACTAAAAAAAAGCTGGGAAACACTGCTTTAGAAAACCTGAAGGATTTTGTGCCTCTCTGTGTGGCTAGGCTGTGAAAAAGTCTCACACATGTAGTATCACCGTACTTGGGAGGAGTAGCAAAATGTGTTTTGGGGTGTAATTCTAAGTAGGACTATGATGTGTTAGAAATAACTTAATAATTGGCACTCTTGTTAAAAAATGCATTTTCCATTTATTTCCTACATTTTCCAAAACTTGTGGCAAAAAATGAAATTTTCAAAACATTCACTATGCTTTTCAGAAAATACCTTGGAGTGTTTGCTTTCCAAAATTGGGTAATTTTGTGGGTATGTCCACTTTCCTGGTGCTCCTAGGTCTCTAAAAATGTGATAGGCAGTCAGGAAATTAGATGCGTAATTTGTGCTCATTAAAAGCCCAAAGGTGCTGCTTAGATTTTGGGCTCTTCGATGCATCTAGGTTATGAAAAAATCTCACATATGTAGTATCCCCATACTCAAGAGGCATAGCAGAATGTGTTTTGGGGTGTAATGATAAGTATACCTAAGCTGTGTGTGAGAAATAACTTGTTAAAATGAAAGCAAAAAAGCTAATTTTATTTCATTTCTAAATTATCCAAAAAATTGTGACAACAATTTACTACTTCAAAAAACTTACCATGAGTCTTACTAAATACCTTGGACTGTCTACTTTCCAGAAAGGGGTCATCTGGGGGGTATTTTTACTGTCATGACATTTTAGGGCATCAAGAAATTAGTTAGGCCATCAGTACATTAGGACTGATCAATTTTTAAATATGCAGTATATATATATATTTATTTATTTATTTTCAGTATATATACACCATAGTTTTGTGCAGTCTAACCCGACAAAAATTATGTCATTAACTCCTTGTCGCCAGCAAACAAAAATATGCGGCCTCACAGAACTGGCCTTTTTTCCTTGGGGCTGCATATACCTGTCTTTCTGCTGGGAGTGCACGCCTAGCACAAAGACTGGGGTTTCACTGAGAGCCCCGGGTCCAGTTATAACAATCGGGACCCCGGACTCCCGATTCTGGGTCACATGATCTCTGTGATAGCCTCTGATTGGCTATCACAGTGATCAGCCACTGTGAAGCCTGTCCCCCTTGTTTTTTTTCTCTCTGAATGGAGGAGAGAGATACATTGTATCTCTCTCTCTTCTTGCAGAGAAAAAAAACCCAACTGTTTGTAAAAACAAAAAAAGATAAATAACTAAATATTAAAAAATAATAGAAAAAATACCTAGGTCAAGGTTTGATCTAGTGCAGTGCCAGGGTTAGTGTTTGGGTCAAAGGTCAGAGTTTTTTTTTTAAAAAATGGTGTTTGTAAAAAAAAAACAAAAAACAAAATGCGCACTATTGTTTCTGGGCTGTACTACAGGTACAAACAACAAATAACATACACATATATGGTATCACTGCAATCATCAAGAGCAGGAGAAATTATTTTGGGTTTTTTTTGGTGGTAGGTTATGGTAGTAACAAGAAACACACAGCTAAATTTAAAAAAAAAAATTTTTTTTACTATTTTGGGCCAGTTTTCCTTTGATAATAAAAAAAATAGAGAATATCCATTACCATTTACTACCAAATGAAAACCCAAATTGTCCTGAAAAATACAAGGTATAATTCATCTGGGTGTACAAAGCAGTTGTGATGATATGGACGGTTTTACTAACACATGTCAAAGTTGTAAAATTTTACTTTTAAGATTTGTTTTACCTTTAGGCGTGAAGGGGTTAACCTTGTATACATTGTATGTATTGAAGCACTGCAGTGTGTGTAACCCCTCCACCCCCCTTTAAATCCCCACTGCCACTGCTGTAAACCTTATGGTAGTGGCGGCAAAAGGGTTAAACTACATGAATACACGTTAACACCTGTCAGCAACCTCGGTCTATGTTCTATGTCTGTCCCAACCCCTGTAACTGTCACTTTGGCAAAGCAGCTTGGTCTCCATATAAATGTGGAGACAAATAAAAATTAAAGCTTGTGACATAAAGAAAGGAATTTAAATACCGTTTACTAAGTCACCAGTCACACCGCTGCGATTTAAAATCTCACAATTTGTGTACAATTTCAGGTGCAATTTATTAAGACTTTATTGCTACTTGTAAAGATTTTCAACGGTTTCTTGCAATTTGCAGTGTAATTTCTATTCTATTCTATGTATGTGAAATAACAACCAGGGGCGGACTGACCATTTGGAAACTCGGGCACTGCCCTTGGGCATGGGGTCAGTAGGGGGCCCCATGAGATGCCCCTGGTACCTTTTCCATAGGCTTTTTTGAGTTTGGGCAAGGACACAGGGGCCCCATGATCCCCTATTGCCCGGGGGCCCCATGAGTTGTCAGTCCGCCCCTGATAACAACAGAACTGCAGAAAAAGTAATGCAAGTACTACTTTAGAAATCGCGCTGCAGCATATCGCGCATGTTAAGACACTGACATTCACATTCATTAGATGCAATTTCAGGTGCGATTTCAATTTGCAAACCGCACCTGAAATCGCACCAGTGTGACCGGGCACTAACTCTATAGGTATTAGCCCCATACAGTACACTTACCAGAATACATTATTTTTAAAAAGTAGTGTTTTGTTTTTTTTAAACTCATTGATAAGGCTAACCTAATCACTTAAAAATGCATATATTTAAAACATATTATACTTAAAAAAATAAATGTAAAGAAAACTGTAAAAAGATTATAGATTCACTTTAACCGTTTTCTTAAACAGCATTAAAAAAAAACGATAACCTCAAAAAAACCCCACAATTCATAATGATTAAATTAGGGTTATTATTTTTATAGAAACATATTAAATATTTTATTCAGCAGTGTAATAATATCCATGTATCGTTTATATTGTATATTAATTGTGATGGGAAAATTTATAGCAAGAAGGAAGATCATTAAATACAAAGTTATTGTGTATTCAAATAAAAAAACCTAGCCATTGTCAATGAACGATCGCAGACGTGACATACCGGTGAAAGTACGTCTGGGGTGAGACATGTAACATTAACGGCATCCTGACGTTTGTAATTTTCTTTTGTAAGAGTGGAAATCAGAAGGATTTAAAAGAAAGAAGCAACCCAGGAGGATCGTATGTCTCCCAGACTAATAAATTACAAGTCTGATATTTTCAAGGTGTACAGGGAATAGAGGAGATACATCAACACATAATAATGTTTACCATAACTGGGGGTCATTCACAAAACACAAAGAGCATTAAACATACGGGTGTATTTAGGGTGAATTCTCTTAGCAATTCATCCAATAAAATTTGTTCATAAATGAGGCAAAAAACAATTAATGTTATTAGGATATTTCCTGTGCCTTGCGAATGTTTTTTATTGATTGAAAATGGAAAATACAGCATTTGAGTACTAGATGGTGTTAAGTATCATAGAGAATTCAAATGATACTTGGCCCCACCTAATGGTCAGACGCTGTATTTTCCATTTTAAATGAATGTATAACTTTCACACAAAGCAATCAATATATACTTATTGGGATTTTTTTTTACCAAAAACATGAAGCAGAATACATTTTAGCCTAAATTTATAAGCAACTTTGAGTTTACTATATATTTTTTATAGCTGAAAGTAAAAAATATCATTTTTCTTCAAACTTTTTGGTCTTTTTTTGTTTATAGCGTGAAAAATAAAAAGCGCACAGGTGATCAAATACCACTAAAAGAAAGCTCTATTTGTGTGAAAAAAAGGACGTAACTTTCGTTTGGGTGCAGCATTGCATGACCGTGCAATTACCAGTTGAATTAGTGCAGCGCCGAGTAGCAAAAAGAGGCCTGGTAAGGAAAGGGGATAAATCCTCTGGATGGCAAATGGTTAAAGACCCCTATTTCAGAAGGTAGTTTCCTGCATTTTGCAATTTTCACCAGTATTAGTTTTTAATAATATATGTTTAAATTAATGTCATGACTTGTTTGTTAACTATTGAATCTTGTTCATTAAATCATAGCATCTTATTATTCTTGTCTTTTTTTTATGCCTAAGACAATTGTATTAAAGTTGGATTATCGTGATCTTGTTGTGTTAGCTATTGTGAAGCATCTTTTCGTCCCTATAGGTTATTAGGGTTGTAGTTTATTTATGTATTTATTTTCACTGTGTAACACCCTGCTAATAGGATGCATGATGTTAAAATGAACAGTAGACGGCAGTGTCCTGCAGAACAGTGGCATTCACACTCTGTCCAGCAGCCTCATGGAACTTGTATTCTGAATCGCAGGACTTTGCTAGGGAACAGTGTAGTAATGAACTACATCTCCCAGAGGGGCTGGCGTGTGGGTTGGGTCTCTCTCTCTCTCTCTCTTTATATATATATATATATTGTGACAGTAGGCATCTGAAATCACCTGGTTGCGTCCTGGATGGATGATACATTTGTCCAATGTTCAGACTCTATGGGGATTTGTTCCACTAGGGGGAAGTGCTGAGTCCTTCAGCACTGAGGTAATGAGCCCAGCTGAAGGTAGTAGGCTCATTAAGGCTGTTATAAAACTTCCCAGCTTGCTTAGGGAGTGGCTCCAACCTGGAACCAGGAAGTGCATTTCTGACACTGTGGGGAGAGGCTGTATTGAACTGTGTTTTGCTGAGCTCCAGAAAGGCCTGAAAAACCAGGGGCTTGAGTGTCCCAGCCAGCCCAGGAAGGATGGTGGATCCTGGGCCTGGCCCTGCAGGAGGAGGGTCCCCTGAGGGGCTTAGTACCGATCCCAGCTTTCCACCAGTGGAGGACCTGGGAGCGGCCCCTAGGAAGGGTGAGAACTACTCACAGTATCGGGTCCATGTGGCTGCCCGGGCCAAGGTGGTGGAGAAGGAAGAGGCCAAGCTCGGTAAGCTCAGTTTGGAGCTGAAGAAGCTTCGTTCACAGTATGAACGTGTATGGAGCTCCAAACGTGAGGCAATGAAGCCAGGCCTGGAAGCATTGAAGCAGCGTGTTTCCCTGCAGGGAAAATATGTGGCGGCGCTGAAGCGCAAGAGTGGAATCCTCTGGGAAAAGTACCAGAATGACGCCAGATTCAAGGCAGCAAGAAGCCGCAGTGTTGCAGCTGTGAGGGGCCCGGTGGAGGAGGCCTCCTCTGAGGAGGAATTGTCAGAGGAGCTCATGGTGGAAGGTGAGCAGGTGCAGGGGCCAGCTGAGCCCGCTGCATCTTCCCAGCATGGCACTGATCCCAGAAAGGAAGACGCTGTGGCTGCGGCGAGTGCGGGAGAGTCTGGTTCCCTCCCCCTTGGGCAGCAGCAGTCGGCTGATTGGGGGACACAGATGGAGGAAGCGGAGGCAGCGGGAGAGCTTTGCTTCGAGGTGGAAGTAGGGCAGGTACTACAGGCGGATGCCTTTCGCTATGCTTTGGAGGAGTCTGATGGCGAAGTGGAGGAAGTGGCGTCACGGAAGTCACGGAAGCCGCCAAAGCCGGTTCTAACAGAGCGGGCGGTGTATGTGAAGCTCGAGCGTATGCCTAACGCTCTGGAGAGTAGCCTGCTGGCAAGAGCTGGAGAACCGGCGGTTAAGGACATGGTGCAGGACTCTGACGCATTGGGTGGTAATGTGCCTGGTAATGTAGCGGTGGCTGGGGATGCATGTGCTGGAGGGTCTGTGGTGGGGGTTCCCTCTGTAAGTTCCGGGGTTGGTGTTACTGCCCCTGTCAGTGCTCCGGTCCAGGTCTTGCCTAGTCCCAGTCCCTGGGGGGGGTGGTTGCTCCTGGTGCAGTGCCTAGTTCCCCTGGTCCCCTTGCTATTGCTCAGGTCTCCCCAGGGTCTGTGGTGCGGAGTCTTACCTCTACTGGTCCAATCCCTCGGCCTTTGGCCTTTGCTGAGCCCGTTTCATCTGGGGCTGGCTCTACAGGCTCAGCTGCTCCGGCTGTGGTCCCTCTTGTTTCAGGTCCCTCTGCAGTGGGTACCTCTATGACCAGGCCCACTTTGAGTTTTTCGGCAGCATTAAGAGGGGGTCAGGAGTCAGCTAGGCCACTCCAAGCAAGGGCAGGGAACCTGCCAACATCTGCGGTTCGCAGGAATGTAGTACAATTAAAATGGACCGGGGAGGGTCCCCCTCTGAGCCGCAAAGAGGTTACAGACCGGGTCCTAGAAATGGGATTCCGGGCAATCAACATTTTTGCCTTCATTGCCCCAGTGGGCACGGGCGAGTATGACCTGTCCTTTGTAAGGGCAGATCAGCTCGACCTTTTCTGGCAAAAATTCAAGGCCACCTACATCAAAAGCCCCAGGTGGGCGGGTCTCACCCCAAAGCTTATTTCACGTCAGAACGTGATTAAAAAGGTGACAATTCTCGTCCGGAACGAGTCTGTTCCGGCCTCGGATATAGTTGTCTGGCTGGGGAGATATGGAGATGTGTTGGGACCCCTTCAGAAAATTTTAGATGATAGAAAGATCTGGACTGGAGGATGGACGGCACATGTCCGTTTGAGGGTGGTCGGTCACGTCCTGCAACATGTCCCCTCCTCTGCCTTCTTGGGGAAAGACCGGCTGATCATTTTTTATCCGGGTCAGCCTCGGGTGTGCCACAGATGTGGTGGCAAGGGGCATTTCGCCGCCACCTGTCCTGTTATTAGGTGTTCCCTATGCCAGGAAATCGGTCACTTGGCGAGGGACTGCAACCAGATTCGTTGCAATCTCTGCGGTGTTTTAGGACACTCCTATAGTCAATGTCCTGAGGCTCTACGCAACTTGCCTGTAGATGAGTTGGCAGCAGAGCTGGACCGGATGGATGCTGAGGAGGCTAAGTTGGGGGTGGAGAGGGCTGGTGTGGCTTCTGCAGTGTCTTCCGGGGCAGGAGGGGAGGCGTCTGAGGCCCAGCCCATTTCAGTCACCCCTGCTGAGCCTGATCCAGTAGAGTCCCCTGCAGTCCCTTTTGTAGCACCTGTCCCCCTTCCCTGGAGAGGGAGGAAATTGGTTGAGGCCGCCAAAGGGGCGGAGGTGGTCGAGTTAGGATCTAGGTCTGTTGTGCCTGTTCCCCCGGTCCTTCTCCCTCGCAGGCGGAGTGGGGGGGTCCCTCGGGAGGCCCATGGTCCTGTTCGGGAGGAGCGGGATGGGGTTCAGGTGGAGGAGGGTTGGTCTCTTGTGGGGAAGCGGAATCAGCCTGTCCTTTCTGAGGCGGGGTCAGTCTCCTCCTTGGAGGTGGAAGACTTGGCCCAGGATAATCGGTTTGGGGCTCTGTCGGGGGAGGAAGGGGGGCTTCTAGTGACCCCACGTCCCCGATGGAGGATGAGGAGGGAGGTGGGTCCCTGAAGAGGGTGAGGGATCCTGCTCGAAAGTCCAGAAGGAAGGTCAAGAAACGCCTTTCTCAATCTCCTTAATGGCAGTTCCCGCTCCGTTGAAGGTGGCAACCATTAATGTTGCCAGCCTGAAATCTGTAAGTGCACAAGAAACAGCCTTATTTTTGATCAGTGGTATGGATGCTGATATTTTCTTTTTGCAGGAGACCAGGTTGCTCAGCTTGGCGGATATACACCTGGCCAAGTGGGAGTGGAGGCGTGGGCCCTCTTACTGGTCTCTTGCGGCTGAGCCTTACAGCGGGGTTGCGGTTCTTTTTACCGGCATGGTAACGTGCCGGCGGGTTATTGAGGTGGAGATTGGAAGATGTCTGATCCTGGATGTCCTTGTGGGGGGGGCAGGAACTGCGTCTGATTAATGTTTATGGGCCGCAGTCCAAGTGGGATAGGAAATGCCTCTTCACAAAGATTAAACCTTTCCTTTTTACGTCCCGGCTGGTAGTCTTTGGAGGTGATTTTAACACCGTAACTAGGCCCAAGGACAGGAGAGGCTCCAATGACAGGCTGGGATATGACAGCGTTTTTCTGAATGCTATAGTCAGGGAAGCAGGTCTGGTGGATGCCTTGGTTAAGAGCAGCCCAGACAGCACTGGTTACACGTTTAGGAGAGGTAAAAGTCAGAGTAGGATAGATAGGTTTTTCTTGAAGGAGGACTCTGCCTTTTCGGTACCTGAGTGTCGGGCAGTGGAGTTTTCTGATCACCTTATGCTTACTGTGACTTTAAATATTTCAGACGCCACTGAGAGGGAAAGGCATCTGGAGGCTGAATTTGGCCCTGCTGAAAGACGAGGAGGTGCGACAATCCTTCGAGGAGTTCTTTCAGGCCCAGGTGACCGTGCTGGATTTCTGCAACAGTAAGTCGGAGTGGTGGGAGCTTACTAAAGTTCGGATCGGCAGGTTTTTCAAGGCCATAGATAAGAGAAAGCAGTTTAACAAATATAACGCCTACCAACGGTTGCGGAGGAAGCTTGACCGCCTTGTTTCCAGCGGTGGAGATTCTGGGGCAATCTCGGAGGTTAAGCTTCTCCTCAGAGAGTACCAGTATGACCGGCGGGCCTCTTTGGTTCTGGAGAGGGATTATGGGAAGCACCACTCGCCTGACCCTTTCCAGAACTGCAAACGGGGTGCAACGGTTAAGACGGTCTCTGCCCTGAGGGATGGTACAGGGTCCCTGACGAGATCCAGGTCAGGGATTCTAGAAGTCTCTAGGTCCTTTTATGTGGACTTGCTGAGTGAGAGGCGCCTCGACCGGACAAGGATGTTGAGCTTTTTAGGGTCTACACCAGGTCTGGAGGGTAGCGTCTCGTCTGCAAGTTTGACTGGGGAAATTACTGCAGAAGAGGTGGCCAAAGCTATTGACAGTCTGGCCATTAAGAGGACTCCTGGGCCAGATGGTTTAACAGCTGAATTTTTTAAGACCTTTAAGTCCAGCTTGGCGCCTCGCCTTGCGGAGGTTTACAATTGCTGTTTGGATGAGGGATCCCTCCCTCCCTCCATGAGACAGTCTGCAGTTATCCTTCTGTCAAAGGGTAAGGATCCTTTGGCTATTGAGAACTGGCGCCCCATTAGCCTGCTCAATGTCGATAGAAAGATTCTGGCCAAGATCTTGTTCTGGCGCTTGTCGTCAGTGGCAGGCGTTTTGCTTTCTCGTCAGCAGCATTGCTCGGTCCAGGGCAGGAGCACCTTCACAGCAGTGTTAGCTGTCCGGGAGGCTCTGGAACGGTGTAAGGCTGAAGGATGGGGAAAGTTTTTGCTGTCAGTGGACCAGGCAAAGGCCTTTGATCGGGTCAATCACGAATACCTTTGGCGTCTCCTGGACCGGTACGTTTTGGAGGGGAGGTTCATTGGCTGGTTGAAGACGTTATACAGGGAGGCTGAGAGCTTCATGTTGGTGAATGGTTGGGTTGGGCGGCCCTTTGGGGTTGGATCGGGGGTGCGCCAGGGATGCCCGCTGAGTCCTCTGCTCTGAGACCCCTTTGTCAGGAGGCTAGATGATGGAGCGTTGGGTGGGGTGCCGGTGGGTGCTGCTGGTGATCCACCCCTGAGGGTCATTGCCTACGCTGACGACATTTCTGTCTTCATCCTTGGGACTGAGGAGGCTCAGGAGGTGGTCTCGGAGATGGATCAGTATGCTGAGGCGTCTGGCTCCAAGGTCAATCGAGACAAATGTGAAGTTCTTTGGATGGGTAGGGAGGGTGAGAGCTTCTCACTTCTGGACACCTTCCCAGTGCCTCAACAGAGTGTGAAAATCTTAGGCATCAATTTTGGCCCTGCTGATTATGGCAAGTTAAATTGGGAAGCCAAACTGTCTGATGCTGAGGTCAAGGTGAGATGCTGGAAGGGGTGGCGGCTCTCCTTGAGGGAAAGGGTTGACCTGATCAAGACTTTCCTGCTTCCTGTATTTTTGTATGTCAGCTTCATCTGCCTCTTGCCAGAGTCGCTCTATACGAGGGTCTACAGCTGCTTCTTCCAGATGTTATGGGGGAACAGGCTGAACCTTGTTAGGAGGGATGTAACTTATTCATCTAGGTGGGAGGGTGGCCTAGGTATGGTCAACCCGATAGTATTCTTCTCTCTGATGTTCCTGAACCATAATCTTGGTACTATGTTAGCAGAGAGATCGCCTGCATGGGTAGGACTGTTCCAGATCTGAATTAGGCCCTTTCTGAGCAGTTGGGAGAGTGACGGGCCAGTGAGAAGCCTGCGGTCAAGCAAGGTAAGCTCCCGGCTTATGTGGCCCTGTGCCTGAAGTTACTCCGGTGGTGGCATGTGACGGCGGAGGAAGTCAGATCCCTCCCTAGGAGACTCCTAGGTGAGAGGATTGTGGCGACCGCTTTCCATGCGACGTTGGCCTTGAAGGATTGCCCAGGCCATATCATGAGGGAGGGTTTACGCTTGATAAATCTAGAACGGATTCCCTTGAAGTTTAGGGACCTGGCCTGGCTCGCCTTTCATGGCAGACTTTACCTGAGGGGCAACTTGAAGTGCCGTCTTCTGGATGACCGTGGTTGTCCGAGGTCGGAGTGTGGGGGTGAAGTGGAAACTATGGACCATTTCCTGCTTCAGTGCCCCTTTAACGTAGAAGTGTACAGAGAGGTGGGTGGGGCTCTGGGTGTCTCTTTCTTCCATTGCATGTCTTATGCAGAGTGGGTGTATGGAGCATTTGAAAGCCGCCAGGATTTTGATTTGGACACCCTGTTCTTAGTGTAGTGGTCCGGTATTACACATGGAACGCACGATGTCAGGTCTCTATTCGGAAAAAAGTCCTCCCCATTCAGGTGGTGGTGCGTGACATCCTTGGTGAGGTTGGGAAAGTTGGGCCTTGAGAAAGGCAGGTGGCGGAGGAAGGCCTGGAAAGAGGCGTGGAGGAACATCAGGCCTGTAGCTGCTGTCTGCTGATCTCGGGTGGTGGCCCTATTTTCCTCCTTTTTCACCCCCCTAGATTTTGTCAAGAAATATTCCATTTTATGAAAGATCGCGACGCTGAAGGTCTGTTTCTTGGCCTTCCTTCTGGTAAGTTTGTACTGTTGTTTATGTGTTAAGTTCTCTTTCTATGGTGAGTTTAGGCCATAAAGGCCGAGTATTGCGGGAGATTGGAAATTGCGTACGTCCTTTCTTTGGCAAAATAGGCCTACTGCATGGGACTATCCTGTGCTATATAAGTTCTTGGATATGGGAATGTTTTTGGCCAAAAAGGCCTATGTATATATGGATTTTTTTCTCCTTTTAGGGATGAACTTTCTCTGGCCATTAAGGCCTTTTGGACTTAAGTAATAGGCCAATATAGGCCTTGGACTACTATATAGTGAGCCTAAAGGGCGGTCTTTGTTAAATTTTTTCCTTTTCAGGAGTTTCTGGACTTTTGTTTGTGCATGAGTTTCATGTTTGTATTTAATTATTTATTTATGTATTTATGTATTTACTGTGGTCACATGCGTTTATTGTAATTTTAGACGTTTATTTGTTATATTTTAGTGTTATGAATCCACAGTTTGTCATTGCTTGTAATAGCTAGGTACATATGGCGCAGTATTAGAACGTTCAATATGCAAGGTCATGCTGCATATATGACGGGCTTTTTGCTAATTATCCACCCTATGTTCCTGCGTTATGCCTATACACTCATGTACCAGGTTGAATACCTGTCTGAACAGTTCCCATCATAATTATATATATACATATTAACCTATGTCCCTATATAGTCCCTTTGTGAGCCATGTCCGCAGAGGCTGTTTATATGGCTGTTTTCCCCATGTTTGATAACAATATACACTCTGCACATTAGGTTAGCATTCCTCGTTTGCACCATTGAATAGTAATGGCTCCACAGATCAGACTGTCTCCATCTGCATTCTTCAGTATGGGTTTCACCTTCTGCTGTCCATCTGCACTGTTCTCCGAGAAAATGGCCGCCATATGTGCTTACTGCGCATGCGCGGCTTTACCGCAATGACGTCACCGGTGCGTACTGCGCATGCGCACCGCGGAATATAAAAACGACCAATTTCCCTGCAATGCACCCCCTTTGAAAACGTGTGTTGACACGAAACGCGTCAGGGAGGTGCCCCCCCACTGTCTGGACATATCCTTTAGCTGCCCCTTGTTCCTGTGACCAATTTTGTAAGTGTTGTTTCTCTTGTTATTTGAATTACTACCTATTAAATGCAATACTACACTATCAGAGCTTCTGGCCTGTGGCTCTCTTTATTGGAGGGAGCCTGGGCTTTTTGAAGGTGCCTGGTTTCTCTTGGTCTCCTGTGTGATGCTGGCTGGCTTGTTGGATTCATCTCCTTACTGGCTGATGTGCATTTTTGGAATCATCGTCCTGCTGTTCTGGGAACATGACATCTAGTGGCGAGTGATCAGATGACATCATCCTCTCCAGTGGCTTTCTTTCAGAGTACCAGGAGTAGGTCTTAATTACTCCATGCTCCATTTGCTGAGATATCTGGTTAGTGCAAACTTCTTTCAGCTTGTTCAACACAAGAGTCACGAACTTTGTTCCGGTTCCCTAACCAGGGATGCACCACAGAAGTCACCAGTTTTATATACTTCATATTTAATGGTATATTTAGAACATTATATGTCAATAGGTTTCTGTGGATCTTGAGACCTTATCTATGAGCGCTGCATATTTTATGACTTATTATTCGAAGTTTCTTGAGGTTTACTTTCTATGCTAGCAGCTTAACTAATCATCTCTATAATCCATATACCCATTCATCTGTACTATTATTAGACACCTAGCGCTGTTTCTTTCCCATTTTTTATACCATTTTTACCTCATATACTAGCAGCAAGGTGTAGTCTGGATTAATATTCAATATTCGGAATGGATATTTTTGAATATAGATCAAATAGATCCATTATCACCGATGATGTGTTTACTCATGATAAACTATCCAATGACCTGCATGGTCTGTTCTTACATCTCTCCAATCATACAACTTCCGAGATCCGCACATTATGGGATATCTCCCTCCTAGAAAAGTATTTAAAAGAAGGTCTGGTCCCTAGATCTCTCAGATGGGATATCCCCCCGGAAGTAGGAGATATTAATAGCGAATCCGAGTGGTACATATTTTTTAACACTAAGGGGCTTGAACTGCTTGAATTCCTGTTAGCCAGGAAGAAAAAGAAATTGATGTACTTAGATACAGAAATTAACAAAACTAAGGATTTACTTGTTCCCTATATGGATAGGGAAGAATACAAAACAGAATCTGAGAAACTTAAAGGTTTATTGGAAAAAACAGAAAAAGAACAAAAAATTAAGAAAAAGAAGAAATATACTAGAGACTATTATGATTATAAAGAGAAATCTGTTTTTAAATGGGAATCAGTTAATTATGATTTTGTATCGGGTGATGCGTCTAAGGTAGTTCATCCATCTATCCACCATCAACCCCCTAAAAATCCGAAATCCAAAAAGGGACCCTTACCCCCACAGACACCAACTTCTAGGAATAGAAACCCTTCAATGGTTTCGCCGGGACACGCAGCCTCTAAACCAAGTTACAATATTCCCACTTCCAATAAATTTGCACCTTTGATGAATTATCACCATACTCCTCGTGATAACATTAGACCATCGGGTGCCTATCCTCAGTACAGGCGGAGATCTTATTCCAGATCCCCCATCAGAACCAATAACCATTTACCCAGAACAAGGTTCCAGTCTCCTGCACCGGAATATTATCCGCAATATAGAGACGAGAGAGAGGGTAATGGTTATTATCATAATGATTATTATTATGACTACCCCACTCAAACAGGGGGTCCTTACCATAGAACTCCATCAAGGAATCAGATCCGCCAACCACAATCTAGACCCCACTATGATTCACCTCACAATTCCAGAAACCCACATCCCTACCGCTCTCCTCATCCACATACATATAATAAAGCCTCTAACAGAGGACCTCCCGCCAACATACAGCACCCAAAGCCCCAACATAATGGATATGACCATTTTTTAGAGCAGGGTTCAGGGAGAAAAAGAAGTTGGCGACAAGAGGAAAACGAGGAGGATCGAGGGCTAACAGACAAAAGGAGAAGGGTTTAGTGGAATCTGGTGTTTTTAACCTCAGCAGCCAAATCCTCACAAAAAACGAACTGACCCTTTTGAATAAAGGATTGAAATTTGCTCCATTTGCACAACTTAACAAGTTTGGTACATTCATAGATGTACACAAGTTTACTAGAAAATTGGCAATAAAAAGACATTTTATCAATAATCCCATTAAGAGTGACATTACTTCAACTGCAAAGGTTAACTACAAATCTTCAAACCTTAAAAATGCCTCCCTTTTTAACCCTCCTGCACATTCCCATATTACTATCTTTAAAAATATGGTTCTTAGTGACCTCGGAAAAACCAAAGTCAAAAAATACCACGACCAGTCACACATTGATAACACTATTAAAAATTTGCTAGAAGAAAAAGACCTAGTAGTGAGACCCGCCGATAAGGGAGGAGGGGTAGTTGTAATGAATAAACCAGACTACCTTACATTAGTAAATAATATCGTGGAAGACAAAGAAACCTATAGACTTCTTAACAGCAACCCGCTATGTGCCTATAAAAAAGAACTAAAATCTTTGATCAAAACAGGGTATGAAACTGGAATTTTAAGCAAAAGAGAGAAGGACTATTTATGTCCCATGGCTCCCAAGCTGCCTGTAATTTACTGTCTTCCCAAGATCCATAAGGATCCAGTCAACCCCCCGGGCCGTCCTATAGTAAGCGGTATAGGGTCGCTATGTGCACGGGTGGGAGAGTACATAGACGGTTTCCTCCAACCGTTGGTAATAAATACCCCAGCCTTTTTAAGAGATTCAAAGCAATTGCTATCTATTATTAAGGACATCAGATTGACCAAACCCACTTATCTAGTAACTGCGGATGTTTCCGCCCTTTACAGCAACATAAAACATGAGGATGGTCTCCAAGCAGTGGATCACTACTTGAAAAGTGCTGTGGATATACCCCCATTACAGAAATGTTTTATAATAGACCTCCTCAAATTTGCTATGTGCCATAACTACTTCTTCTTCAGCAATAAATATTACCTTCAGATTACTGGAGTTGCAATGGGGGCAAAGTTTGCGCCGAGCCTTGCTAATCTATTTATGGCTTATTGGGAGGAAGAGATCATCTACTCTAGGGATTGGCCACACCTGTGTTTATATTGTCGATATATCGATGATATCTTCTTACTATGGGATGGCGATGAATTCTCACTGACCAATTTTTTTACAACTTTGAATTACAACACCAACAACATCCAACTGACCTTCCAATATGATTTCCAAGAAATTAACTTCTTGGATCTAAACATTTTTAACAACGGTACAGGGCTATCTACTAAAACATTCTTTAAACAGACTGACCGAAACAGCTTTATTCCAACTAACAGCTGTCACCTCCCTAGATGGTTGAACAACATACCTAGGGGTCAATTCCTGAGGGTTCGTCGTAATTGCGATAATGTTGAGGACTTTATTCAACAATCTAATATCCTCAAAAAGAGGTTTGTGGAAAAAGGTTACAATGATAATACTCTACAGACAGAAATCAATAATGTTGAGAACACCAACAGAGAGCTGCTCCTTTCTACTGGACAACTAAATAAAAATAGAAATAATGATAACAGGTTCTGTCCCTTTATCACTAATTTTTCTGCCCAGTACAAAGACGTTGCTAAGATTATTCGTAAACACTGGTCTATCCTCAAAAGTGATCCAGTTCTAAGTAGCTCGCTACCTGATCTACCAGAAATAACTTATAGAAGAGCTTCCTCCTTGAGGAATAAACTCGCTCCAAATGTGGTAAATCCACCGAGACAGGTTACGTTTTTTAATCGTAAAGGTTTCTTCCCATGCAACCGATGCATGTTATGTGTTTGTAATGGTGTCCATAAATCGCCCATTTTTACCTTCTGTTCTCGCTCTACTGGCAAACAATACACGATAGACTCCACTATCACATGTAACAGTCTCCATGTTGTTTATCTGCTCGAGTGTTCTTGCGGTAAACAGTACGTAGGCAGAACTACCAGGAGACTAAGGGATCGGCTACGTGAACATCTCAAGAATATAAAGAAGGGTTTCAAAGAACACTCTTTATCTATGCACTTTCGAGAACAACATAATCAGAATCCTCATTCTCTAAAGTTTATTGGCATTGACATGGTTCATAAACATTGGAGAGGAGTCCATAAACGTAGAGCAGTCTCTAGGTTAGAAACAAAATGGATCTATTTATTACGTACATCATCACCTTTAGGCCTCAACATTGAGCTGGATATAAATTGTTTTATTGACACTAGCTAATCTGCATTTATCATCATTTCTATTTTTAAGCTAAATTTTTATGACATGCGTTGCCGTCAGTTCGTTTTTTCCTTGTGAGGTTTGGCTGTTTCTTATAATGCTTTTAATGTTTTTACAATGTCCTCTACAAATGTTCTTATCATGTTTTCCATGGTTCTTATATTGCTTTATTGCTTTTTATTGCTTTTTATCATTATATTATATACCTCTATTATTGTAACATTTTTACAACTGTAATTCGCATATGTTACATCTGTTGTGCCTATGGCCTTTGGATGCGTTTTTTATCATGTGGATCTTAATCTATTCACATTCCTTTTAATGTGAATAGTATTAATTAATTACTGTTCATTGTTATTTAAACATATGCTTTTTACTTTATGTATTTACTGTGGTCACATGCGTTTATTGTAATTTTAGACGTTTATTTGTTATATTTTAGTGTTATGAATCCACAGTTTGTCATTGCTTGTAATAGCTAGGTACATATGGCGCAGTATTAGAACGTTCAATATGCAAGGTCATGCTGCATATATGACGGGCTTTTTGCTAATTATCCACCCTATGTTCCTGCGTTATGCCTATACACTCATGTACCAGGTTGAATACCTGTCTGAACAGTTCCCATCATAATTATATATATACATATTAACCTATGTCCCTATATAGTCCCTTTGTGAGCCATGTCCGCAGAGGCTGTTTATATGGCTGTTTTCCCCATGTTTGATAACAATATACACTCTGCACATTAGGTTAGCATTCCTCGTTTGCACCATTGAATAGTAATGGCTCCACAGATCAGACTGTCTCCATCTGCATTCTTCAGTATGGGTTTCACCTTCTGCTGTCCATCTGCACTGTTCTCCGAGAAAATGGCCGCCATATGTGCTTACTGCGCATGCGCGGCTTTACCGCAATGACGTCACCGGTGCGTACTGCGCATGCGCACCGCGGAATATAAAAACGACCAATTTCCCTGCAATGCACCCCCTTTGAAAACGTGTGTTGACACGAAACGCGTCAGGGAGGTGCCCCCCCACTGTCTGGACATATCCTTTAGCTGCCCCTTGTTCCTGTGACCAATTTTGTAAGTGTTGTTTCTCTTGTTATTTGAATTACTACCTATTAAATGCAATACTACACTATCAGAGCTTCTGGCCTGTGGCTCTCTTTATTGGAGGGAGCCTGGGCTTTTTGAAGGTGCCTGGTTTCTCTTGGTCTCCTGTGTGATGCTGGCTGGCTTGTTGGATTCATCTCCTTACTGGCTGATGTGCATTTTTGGAATCATCGTCCTGCTGTTCTGGGAACATGACATCTAGTGGCGAGTGATCAGATGACATCATCCTCTCCAGTGGCTTTCTTTCAGAGTACCAGGAGTAGGTCTTAATTACTCCATGCTCCATTTGCTGAGATATCTGGTTAGTGCAAACTTCTTTCAGCTTGTTCAACACAAGAGTCACGAACTTTGTTCCGGTTCCCTAACCAGGGATGCACCACAGAAGTCACCAGTTTTATATACTTCATATTTAATGGTATATTTAGAACATTATATGTCAATAGGTTTCTGTGGATCTTGAGACCTTATCTATGAGCGCTGCATATTTTATGACTAATTATTTATTTATGTTTTTTACTTTTATAAGAAAAGTATGTTGGATATGTATGACTCAAATCCTTATTAAATTATCTCCAACCTGGAACCAGATCTGTGCCTGAACTGACTGGGGGGCAACATCCTATCTGTGTGCAGGGAGACCGAAGCCTATGTGGTTAGCCTCCAACTACCAGCAACTAGGTATAGCATCAGGCTGTACCTAGTGGATAGCTAGGGAAGCTATTTTATACAGTAAGTAGCCAAGTTGGCCAGGATTTGATTTGATGTTTCTTTTGGGTTTGACGTTTTTCTGTAAATATTGTAAATAAACTGCACCTTTTTGTTTTTCACCTCCACTGTTGTTGTGCTGTGCCTGCGTTTTTGTGTTGTGCACCCATCCAGGGGGTCACACACACCCGCTGCCGAGCGAACCCCGTTACATATGGTGGAGGACTGCAGGCAGTTCATGGTAACTAAAGGCCAGCATGGAGGAGATAATAAGACAGTTGGCTTTGGCGAATGCCAATCAACAGCAGGCAAATGCCAATCAACAACAGGCAAATGCAAGTTTCCAGCAGAGCATTGCAGCCCAGCAGAAAGCCTTGGAACAAGCAGAGGCCCGCCATAGGGAATTGCTGGTGCAGCAGGACCAGAGACACCAGCAACAAATTGAGGCTGTCTTGAAGCAGCTCTAGCAGAGGCAGCAGACTGAGGCTGGTGATGATTCTGGTAAAACACCATCAAATTTTGTGGGCCGTTTATTGCCAAAAATGACTGGAGATGATGATCCTGAGGTGTTTCTAACCACATTTGAAAGGACTGCTGAAAGGGAAAAGTGGCCTAAAGAACAGTGGGCTGGATTGATGGCCCCATTATAAACTGGGGAGGCGCAAAAAGCTTATTATGACCTGGAGCCGGACCAAGCCAAAGACTATGATGTGCTGAAAGTGGAAATTTTGGCCCGATTGGGTGTTACCCTCGCTGTCCGTGCTCAGCGTGTACATAATTGGACTTTTCGGCTTGGGAAACGTCCCAGGTCACAGATGTATGATCTCATTCACCTGAGCAGGAAGTGGCTGCAGCCAGAGACTTTGGCCGCCCCAAAAATTGTGGAACGGGTCGTTATGGATAGGTTTCTAAGGTCTCTGAGACCCAGAGACAGCAGACAAGCTTGTGGATCTAGTGGAGAGATACTTGGCTACGGAGAACCTGACCTCCTCTTCCAGAGACTCACAGACTTTCCACCCTAAGACCAGACCATCCCCAGTGGCGGGTAAGATTATTCCAAGGGGTGAGGGTGGAGAGAGTGAGAGGGTGAGAGTATTACCCAATGTCTGGCAAGAGCAGCCAGGAAGGTCAAGGCCACAAGAGGCGGCGAAAAAGGTTATTTGTTACCGCTGCCGGCAAGAGGGACATATTGCAGCCATTTGCCCAGTGGTGGATGAGCCTATGCAGTGTGACTTTCTGAGGGACAGACATCAGTCGCTGTTTGCGACAGTGGTATGCACTGCCAGCCCGGGCACCGAGAAACATTTGTGTAAAATGACTGTTAATGGAAATAATGTTGTTGTGTTGCTGGATTCAGGTAGCCTGGTAACCTTGATAAGAGAGGAGATGGTCCCTACTAAGGTCTCTGGGTATAAAAAGGTGGCTGTTATTTGTGTGCATGGGGACACTAGGGAGTATTCCTTGGCAACCGTGTTTTTTGAGACCCCCATAGGTAACCTGTCTCATCAGGTAGGATTGGTGCCTCACTTACCACATGATGCCATTGTGGGGAGGGATTTTCCAAAATTCTGGGAACTCTGGGATTGCCCTGACCCCCCCACTGCCTCCCCTGCAGACCAGGAAGGTGAATCCCGGAAATCGTCTGAGTGTGGTGAGGTCTCTCCCAAGTTCCCCTTGTTGGTACTAGCCGGTGAGACCCAAGGAACTGGGGAGGAGCCCGCCTCTTCAGATGAAAACCTGCCGGCTGTTGAGTTTTCGGACTTAGAGCTGCATAGGGAAAATTTTGCCACCGAACAGTTGAAAGACCCCACACTGATAAAAGCACGGGAAAATGTGGTAAAACTAGATGGCGAACTAGTAAGCCCTGAGAAAACTTCTGCTTATCCCTACTTCCTTGTGGAAAGGGACCTACTCTATCGAGTCGCTCAAGGTGCGGAAGAAACCATTGAGCAACTGGTGGTGCCCAGACCTTACAGGAAGTTGGTGTTGGAGTTGGCCCATGGACAGATCCTTGGGGGTCATTTGGGGGCAGAGAAAACACGGGAAAGAGTATTGCAGCGCTTCTATTGGCCTGGGGTCATTAAGGAGATAGAAAATTACTGTTCCTCTTGCCCTGTGTGTGTCAGAAGTCGGCCCCTATGCCCCATTTCCGTAGTCCACTTGTACCTCATTGAGGTCCCTTTTGAAAGGATTGCAATGGATCTGGTAGGCCCGCTGGTGAAGTCCGCTAGGGGGCATCAGTACATGTTGGTCATACTCGACTATGCCACCCGCTATCCAGAGACGATTCTGCTCCGAAATACCTCTGCCAAGACGATAGCTAAGGAGCTATTTCTCGTTTTCAGCCGAGTGGGTATTTCGAAGGAACTGCTTACGGACCAGGGAACCCCCTTTATGTTTCGGGTGATGAAAGAGCTGTGCAAACTGTTCAAGGTAAAACAATTACGCACCTCTGTGTATCATCCCCAAACCGACGAGTTGGTGGAAAGGTTCAACAAAACCCAGAAACAAATGTTAAAGAAGGTGGTAGATAAGGATGGAAAGGGTTGTGATTATTTAATACCCTATTTAATGTTTGCCATCCGGGAGGTACCCCAGTCCTCTACATGGTTTTCACCTTTTGAGTTGTTCTATGGGAGACACCCAAGGGGGCTGTTAGATATTGCCAAAGAAACTTGGGAAAGTGAGAGGTCTCCCCACCGGAGTGTGATTGAGCACGTCGCCCAAATGCAAGATAGAATTGCCCAAATAATGCCTATCGTAAAGGAACATTTGGCCCAAGCACAGTTAGCACAGCAGAGGGTGTATAATCGGGGGGCCCAGACCAGGTCATTTGCCGAGGGAGAAAGAGTGCTAGTGCTAATCCCTACGGTGGAAAGCAAATTCCTGGCCAAATGGCATGGCCCCTATGAGGTAATTGAGAGAGTGAGCGAGGTGAATTACAGGGTCAGACAACCAGCAAGGCGAAAACCTGAACAGATCTACCACGTTAATCTGTTGAAGGCTTGGAGGGTTCGGGAATCCCTAGTTGCAGAGGCTGGGTCACCAGCGCCATCTGACTGCTTGGTTCCGGAGGTTGGAATAGCAGTCACACTGTCTACAACTCAAAAACAGGAAGTTAAAGTGTTTGTGCTTCGCAACACAGACGTTTTTTCCTGAGCTGCCAGGACAAACCTCGGGGGTGGAGCATGACATTATCACCCCACCGGGTGAAAGGGTAAAATTAAAATCCCAGAGGCTCGGCGGGAGGCAATACGTAGGGAAGTACGGAGAATGCTGGAGTTGGGGTGATAGAGGAGTCCCAGAGTGACTGGTCCAGCCCCATAGTATTGGTGCCCAAACCAGATGGGAGCTGGCGATTTTGTAACGACTTTCGACAGTTAAATAAAGTTACAAAATTTGACACCTACCCCATGCCAAGGATAGATGAACTAATCGACCGACAGGGAGCAGCCCGGTACATGACAACGCTCGATTTGACAAAAGTATATTGGCAGATTCCCTTAGCTAAGTCAGCAAAGGAGAAGACTGCATTTGTAACCCCAGAAGGGTCATTCCAGTAAAAAAGAATGCCGTTCGGGTTACAGAATGCACCAGCCACCTTTCAGCGAAAAATGGATCAGATTCTTCGCCCCCATCAGAGGTATGCTGCAGCTTACCTGGACGATGTGATTGTCCATAGCGCAGATTGGGCCTCACATTTGCCAAAAGTTCAGGCTGTACTAGACTCAATACGGAAAGCTGGGTTTACGGCCAACCCAAAGAAATGTACGATTGTACAGGAAGAGGCCAGGTACCTTGGGTACACTATTGGGAGAGGGGTAATAAAACCCCAAATTAACAAAGTTGAAGCGATACAGAGTTGGCTACGCCCAAATAACAAGAAGCAGGTACGGGCTTTTCTAGGAATTGCTGGCTACTATCGGCGATTCATCCTCCATTTTGCTTCTCTGGCAGTGCCCCTAAGCAACCTGACAAAAGGGAAGGAGTCGGTCATGGTTAAGTGGTCCCCAGAGGCTGAAGCAGCCTTCAGGTCTTTAAAAAGGGCCTTATGTAGCCAGCCAGTACTATACTCCCCAGACTTCTCAAAAGACTTTGTGGTCCAGTCAGATGCATCCAATGTTGGCTTAGGAGCAGTGCTGTCCCAGGTTTGGAAGGGGGAGGAGCACCCGGTAATCTACCTCAGCAGAAAGCTAAAATCTCACGAGGCAAATTACGCCACGATTGAGAAGGAGTGTTTAGCGGTAAATTGGGCCCTAGATTCCCTTCGGTACTATCTGCTAGGCAGACATTTTGACCTGATCATGGATCACGCTCCCCTGAAATGGATGGCTCAAAATAAGGAGACCAATAGAAGGGTAAATAGGTGGTTCCTGGCCCTACAAGAATTTACCTTCACGGTAAAGCATCGCCCTGGAGTTCAGATGGGAAATGTGGATGCTTTATCCCGGGTTCATGCCTGCCTGGTTACTGGTGTTACAACCCCAAGATTGAAGCAAGGGGGGGGGGGGGGTATGTGACAGTAGGCAGGTGAAATCACCTGGTTGCGTCCTGGATGGACGATACATTTGTCCAAGGTTCAAACTTTATGGGGATTTGTCCCACTAGAGGGAAGTGCTGAGTCCTTCAGCACTGAGGTAATGAGCCCAGCTGAAGGTAGTGGACTCATTAAGGATCATATAAAACTTTCCAGCTTGCTTAGGGAGTTGCTCCAACCTGGAACCAGATCTGTGCCTGAACTGACTGGGGAGCAAACATCTTATCTGTGTGCAGGGAGACAAAAGCCTGTGTGGCTAGCCTCCAACTACTAGCAACTAGGTATAGCATCAGGCTGTACCTAGTGGGTAGCTAAGGAAAGCTGTTGGTACAGTAAGTAGCCAAGTTGGCCAGGATTTAATTTGATGTTTCATTTTCGGTTTGACATTTTTTGTACATATTGTAAATAAACTGCACCTTTCTGTTTTTTTCACCTCCAATGTTGTTGTGCTGTGCCTGTCTTTTTTTGTGTTGTGCACCCATCCAGGGGGTCACACACACCCACTGCCAAGCTAACCCCGTTACAATATATATACCGTATTTTCCGGCGTATAAGATGACTTTTTACTCCTTGAAAATCTTCTCAAAAGTCGGGGGGCGTCTTATACGCCGGTATACGGCATGCTGACACTTTTTAGGGGGGCGGCACGGTGCCGCCGCCGCCCCCCCCTTCCAACGGAAGGGACACTAAGTACAGGGGTGGGCAGGGGCTGCTGTCTCTTACCTGGGTCCAGTCCCGCGACGATCCGGTCAAGGAAGCGCGGCTGCTCCTTCAGTCGGTTCTGCCACTGGATGTTCGCACGGCTGCTCAGCTCCGCCTCCTCACTGGTGATTGGCCGCCAGAACTGTAGCTCAGGAAAGGCACACAGGTGGCCAATCACCGGCGAGGAGGCGGAGCCGAGCGGCCCCGCAAAAATCGAGTGAAGGAGCGGCCGGTAAGTGTGCCGACCAGAGGTGCTGCTGCAACCACATATGCTGGCTGCAGCAGCACCATACTAGAACAGGTGTAATTGGTGTCAGTGGGAGAAATAGTGCCCCATCATTGGTTTCACTGATACCAATGATGGGGCATTATTCCTCCCACTGACACCAACGATGGGGCACTATTCCCCCCCAATGACACCAATTATGGGGCACTATTTCACCCCCCACTGACACCAATGTTGGGACACTATTCCTCCCACTGACACCAATGATGGGGCACTATTCCTCCCACTGACACCAATGACGGGACACTATTCCTCCCACTGACACCAATTATGGGGCACTATTCCTCCCACTGACACCAATGATGGGGCACTATTCCTCCCACTGACACCAATGATGGGGCACTATTCCTCCCACTGACACCAATGTTGGGACACTATTCCTCCCACTGACACCAATGATGGGGCACTATTCCTCCCACTGACATCAATGATGGGACACTATTCCTCCAACTGACAACAATGTTGGAACACTATTCCTCCCACTGATACCAATGTTGGGACACTATTCCTCCCACTGACACCAATGTTGGGACACTATTCCTCCAACTGACACCAATGATGGGGCACGATTCCTCCCACTGACACCAAAGATGGGGCACTATTCCCCCCACTGATACCAATGATGGGGCACTATTCATGCCACTGATACCAATGATGTGGCACGATTCCTCCCACTGACACCAATGATGGGGCGCTATTCCTCCCACTGACACCAATGATGGGGCGCTATTCCTCCCACTGACACCAATGACGGGGCGCTATTCCTCCCACTGACACCAATGATGGGGCGCTATTCCTCCCACTGACACCAATGATGGGGCACGATTCGTCACTCTGACACCAATGATGGGGCACTATTCCTCCCACTAATACCAATGATGGGACACTATTCCTCCCACTGACACCAATGATGGGGCACGATTCTTCCCACTGACACCACTGATGGGGCACGATTCGTCACTCTGACACCAATGATGGGGCACTATTCCTCCCACTAATACCAATGATGGGACACAATTCCTCCCACTGACACCAATGATGGGGCATGATTCTTCTCACTGGTGTGCATTGGAAGAGGGGTAGTCTTATACGGCGAGTATAGCCCAAACACTACATTTTAACAGGAAAAGTAGGGGGTCGTCTTATACGCCGGAAAATACGGTATATATATATATTTATATATATATACTGCACGTTCAAATACGTTTTTATTACAAGTTATATGAAAAATATTTTTAAAAATACATTCCACATATACTGTATGTCTTCTTTAAAAATACAAATCTCCATTTTTGGAATGCATTTAGAAATATATGTACAAGTATATGTTAAAATTACTTTTTTATATGTTAAAAAAAATCAGAAGTCAGTCAGAAGTGTAATGTGAATCATTGCTTTTTAATGTACAATCAAAACCATACATAAAAAGGTCAGGAGTACAACGTACAACATACACTATACTGGGAATGGGTCAAAAGTATAATGTACAGTGTAACATAGACTATAGAAAGAAAAGAGAGGAGTTTAATGCACAGCATAGACAATGCAGACAAGGGGCCAGGAGTAACATATACTGTTTAGAGTACACAATTAGTGTTTGTCGGTCTTAAGTGTTTTACTTTGATTGTGAATAAGAAATGAAAAATATGTGAGCCAAAAACATGTTGAGCGTGTGTCATCTAATGTTCTTGTCAGTATTGTGTGTTTTTTACATGTGTTGTGCTCTGGCCAGAGTGGATTACTTCTCTAGCACATTATTTGGTCTGAGTTTGCTCTGTGGTAAAAGCGGATGCCTGGTTTGGATCTATCTCTCTAAATATTTGTCTGTATTTTTCTATGGATCAAGGATAAAAGGACTGATTGGCTGTAAAGCTGATACTCCGGGCAAAAAGGTCCTGCTGTCTGGTCTCCGTAAATGGGTATACCTTCTTCCCCATTTTACAGTCGAGACTGGGCACACCGACGGGACAGCAGTGCAGAGTTCCAACTCTTCGTTTTCGAACTCTAAGAAGCGATCTCTTTACACAGCGATCGAACTAGGAGAGGGATCAGCCAAGAGGGACTCTAAGAGACGTACTTGCGAACAGTATAGAAGCTCCATAAGCCCTTCATATCAAAGAATCAGAATATGCTGAGAAGAGGTCAGAAGTGTAATGTTAATCATTGCTTTTTAATGTACAATCAAAACCATAAAGAAAAAAGGTCAGGAGTACAACGTACAACATACACTATACTGGGAATGGGTCAAAAGTATAATGTACAGTGTAACATAGACTATAGAAAGAAAAGAGAGGAGTTTAATGCACAGCATAGACAATGCAGACAAGGGGCCAGGAGTAACATATACTGTTTAGAGTACACAGTTAGTGTTTGTCGGTCTTAAGTGTTTTACTTTGATTGTGAATAAGAAATGAAAAATATGTGAGCCAAAAACATGTTGAGCGTGTGTCATCTAATGTTCTTGTCAGTATTGTGTGTTTTTTACATGTGTTGTGCTCTGGCCAGAGGGGATTACTTCTCTGGCACATTATTTGGTCTGAGTTTTCTCTGTGGTAAAAGCGGATGCCTGGTTTGCATCTATCTATCTAAATATTTGTCTGTATTTTTCTATGGATCAAGGATAAAAGGGCTGATTGGCTGTAAAGCTGATACTCCGGGCAAAAAGGTCCTGCTGTCTGTCCTCCGTAAAGGGGTATACCTTCTTCCCCATTTTACAGTCGAGACTGGGCACACCGACGGGACAGCAGTGCAGAGTTCCAACTCTTCGTTTTCGATCTCTAAGAAGCGATCTCTTTATACAGCCATCCCTCTCCTAGGTAGAGAGGGATGAGCCAAGAGGGCCTCTAAGAGACGTACTTGCAAACAGTATAGAAGCTCTATAAGCCCTTCATATCAAAGAATCAGAATATGCTGAGAAGAGGTCAGAAGTGTAATGTGAATAATTGCTTTTTAATGTACAATCAAAAGCATACAGAAAAAAGGTCAGGAGTACAACGTACAACATACACTATACTGGGAATGGGTCAAAAGTATAATGTACAGTGTAACATAGACTATAGAAAGAAAAGAGAGGAGTTTAATGCACAGCATAGACAATGCAGAGAAGGGGCCAGGAGTAACATATACTGTTTAGAGTACACAGTTAGTGTTTGTTGGTCTTAAGTGTTTTACTTTGATTGTGAATAAGCAATGAAAAATATGTGAGCCAAAAACATGTTGAGCGTGTGTCATCTAATGTTCTTGTCAGTATTGTGTGTTTTTTACATGTGTTGTGCTCTGGCCAGAGTGGATTACTTCTCTTGCACATTATTTGGTCTGAGTTTTCTCTGTGGTAAAAGTGGATGCCTGGTTTGGATCTATCTATCTAAATATTTGTCTGTATTTTTCTATGGATCAAGGAAAAAAGGACTGATTGGCTGTAAAGCTGATACTCCGGGCAAAAAGGTCCTGCTGTCTGTCCTCCGTAAAGGGGTATACCTTCTTCCCCATTTTACAGTCGAGACTGGGCACACCGACGGGACAGCAGTGCAGAGTTCCAACTCTTCGTTTTCGATCTCTAAGAAGCGATCTCTTTATACAGCCATCCCTCTCCTAGGTAGAGAGGGATGAGCCAAGAGGGCCTCTAAGAGATGTACTTGCGAACAGTATAGAAGCTCCATAAGCCCTTCATATCAAAGAATCAGAATATGCTGAGAAGAGGTCAGAAGTGTAATGTGAAACATAGCTTTTTAATGTACAATAAAGACTATACAGAAAAATGGTCAGGAGTACAACGTACAACATACACTATACTGGGAATGGGTCAAAAGTATAATGTACAGTGTAACATAGACTATAGAAAGAAAAGAGAGGAGTTTAATGCACAGCATAGACAATGCAGAGAAGGGGCCAGGAGTAACAGATACTGTTTAGTGTACACAGTTAGTGTTTTTGTCGGTCTTAAGTTTTTTACTTTGATTGTGAATAAGCAATGAAAAATATGTGAGCCAAAAACATGTTGAGCGTGTCATCTAATGTTCTTGTCAGTATTGTGTGTTTTTTACATGTGTTGTGCTCTGGCCAGAGTGGATTACTTCTCTGGCACATTATTTGGTCTGAGTTTTCTCTGTGGTAAAAGTGGATGCCTGGTTTGGATCTATCTATCTAAATATTTGTCTGTATTTTTCTATGGATCAAGGATAAAAGGGCTGATTGGCTGTAAAGCTGATACTCCAGGCAAAAAGGTCCTGCTGTCTGTCCTCTGTAAAGGGGTATACCTTCTTCCCCATTTTACAGTCGAGACTGGGCACACCGACGGGACAGCAGTGCAGAGTTCCAACTCTTCGTTTTCGATCTCTAAGAAGCGATCTCTTTATACAGCCATCCCTCTCCTAGGTAGAGAGGGATGAGCCAAGAGGGCTTCTAAGAGACGTACTTGCGAACAGTATAGAAGCTCCATAAGCCCTTCATATCAAAGAATCAGAATATGCTGAGAAGAGGTCAGAAGTGTAATGTGAATCATTGCTTTTTAATGTACAATCAAAAGCATACAGAAAAAAGGTCAGGAGTACAACGTACAACATACACTATACTGGGAATGGGTCAAAAGTATAATGTACAGTGTAACATAGACTATAGAAAGAAAAGAGAGGAGTTTAATGCACAGCATAGACAATGCAGAGAAGGGGCCAGGAGTAACACATACTGTTTAGAGTACACAGTTAGTGTTTGTCGGTCTTAAGTGTTTTACTTTGATTGTGAATAAGCAATGAAAAATATGTGAGCCAAAAACATGTTGAGCGTGTGTCATCTAATGTTCTTGTCAGTATTGTGTGTTTTTTACATGTGTTGTGCTCTGGCCAGAGTGGATTACTTCTCTGGCACATTATTTGGTCTGAGTTTTCTCTGTGGTAAAAGTGGATGCCTGGTTTGGATCTATCTAAATATTTGTCTGTATTTTTCTATGGATCAAGGATAAAAGGGCTGATTGGCTGTAAAGCTGATACTCCGGGCAAAAAGGTCCTGCTGTCTGTCCTCCGTAAAGGGGTATACCTTCTTCCCCATTTTACAGTCGAGACTGGGCACACCGACGGGACAGCAGTGCAGAGTTCCAACTCTTCGTTTTCGATCTCTAAGAAGCGATCTCTTTACACAGCGATCGACCTAGGAGAGGGATCAGCCAAGAGGGCCTCTAAGAGACGTACTTGTGAACAGTATAGAAGCTCCATAAGCCCTTCATATCAAAGAATCAGAATATGCTGAGAAGAGGTCAGAAGTGTAATGTGAAACATAGCTTTTTAATGTACAATAAAGACTATACAGAAAAATGGTCAGGAGTACAACGTACAACATACACTATACTGGGAATGGGTCAAAAGTATAATGTACAGTGTAACATAGACTATAGAAAGAAAAGAGAGGAGTTTAATGCACAGCATAGACAATGCAGAGAAGGGGCCAGGAGTAACAGATACTGTTTAGAGTACACAGTGTTTTTGTCGGTCTTAAGTTTTTTACTTTGATTGTGAATAAGCAATGAAAAATATGTGAGCCAAAAACATGTTGAGCGTGTCATCTAATGTTCTTGTCAGTATTGTGTGTTTTTTACATGTGTTGTGCTCTGGCCAGAGTGGATTACTTCTCTTGCACATTATTTGATCTGAGTTTTCTCTGTGGTAAAAGTGGATGCCTGGTTTGCATCTATCTATCTAAATATTTGTCTGTATTTTTCTATGGATCAAGGATAAAAGGGCTGATTGGCTGTAAAGCTGATACTCCGGGCAAAAAGGTCCTGCTGTCTGTCCTCCGTAAAGGGGTATACCTTCTTCCCCATTTTACAGTCGAGACTGGGCACACCGACGGTACAGCAGTGCAGAGTTCCAACTCTTCGTTTTCGATCTCTAAGAAGCGATCTCTTTATACAGCCATCCCTCTCCTAGGTAGAGAGGGATGAGCCAAGAGGGCCTCTAAGAGACGTACTTGCAAACAGTATAGAAGCTCTATAAGCCCTTCATATCAAAGAATCAGAATATGCTGAGAAGAGGTCAGAAGTGTAATGTGAATCATTGCTTTTTAATGTACAATCAAAAGCATACAGAAAAAAGGTCAGGAGTACAACGTACAACATACACTATACTGGGAATGGGTCAAAAGTATAATGTACAGTGTAACATAGACTATAGAAAGAAAAGAGAGGAGTTTAATGCACAGCATAGACAATGCAGAGAAGGGGCCAGGAGTAACATATACTGTTTAGAGTACACAGTGTTTTTGTCGGTCTTAAGTTTTTTACTTTGATTGTGAATAAGCAATGAAAAATATGTGAGCCAAAAACATGTTGAGCGTGTGTCATCTAATGTTCTTGTCAGTATTGTGTGTTTTTTACATGTGTTGGGCTCTGGCCAGAGTGGATTACTTCTCTGGCACATTATTTGGTCTGAGTTTTCTCTGTGGTAAAAGTGGATGCCTGGTTTGGATCTATCTATCTAAATATTTGTCTGTATTTTTCTATGGATCAAGGATAAAAGGGCTGATTGGCTGTAAAGCTGATACTCCGGGCAAAAAGGTCCTGCTGTCTATCCTCCGTAAAGGAGTATACCTTCTTCCCCATTTTACAGTCGAGACTGGGCACACCGACGGGACAGCAGTGCAGAGTTCCAACTCTTCGTTTTCGAACTCTAAGAAGCGATCTCTTTACACAGCGATCGACCTAGGAGAGGGATCAGCCAAGAGGGCCTCTAAGAGACGTACTTGTGAACAGTATAGAAGCTCTATAAGCCCTTCATATCAAAGAATCAGAATATGCTGAGAAGAGGTCAGAAGTGTAATGTGAAACATAGCTTTTTAATGTACAATAAAGACTATACAGAAAAATGGTCAGGAGTACAACGTACAACATACACTATACTGGGAATGGGTCAAAAGTATAATGTACAGTGTAACATAGACTATAGAAAGAAAAGAGAGGAGTTTAATGCACAGCATAGACAATGCAGAGAAGGGGCCAGGAGTAACAGATACTGTTTAGAGTACACAGTGTTTTTGTCGGTCTTAAGTTTTTTACTTTGATTGTGAATAAGCAATGAAAAATATGTGAGCCAAAAACATGTTGAGCGTGTCATCTAATGTTCTTGTCAGTATTGTGTGTTTTTTACATGTGTTGTGCTCTGGCCAGAGTGGATTACTTCTCTTGCACATTATTTGATCTGAGTTTTCTCTGTGGTAAAAGTGGATGCCTGGTTTGGATCTATCTAAATATTTGTCTGTATTTTTCTATGGATCAAGGATAAAAGGGCTGATTGGCTGTAAAGCTGATACTCCAGGCAAAAAGGTCCTGCTGTCTGTCCTCCGTAAAGGGGTATACCTTCTTCCCCATTTTACAGTCGAGACTGGGCACACCGACGGGACAGCAGTGCAGAGTTCCAACTCTTCGTTTTCGATCTCTAAGAAGCGATCTCTTTATACAGCCATCCCTCTCCTAGGTAGAGAGGGATGAGCCAAGAGGGCCTCTAAGAGACGTACTTGCGAACAGTATAGAAGCTCCATAAGCCCTTCATATCAAAGAATCAGAATATGCTGAGAAGAGGTCAGAAGTGTAATGTGAAACATAGCTTTTTAATGTACAATAAAGACTATACAGAAAAATGGTCAGGAGTACAACGTACAACATACACTATACTGGGAATGGGTCAAAAGTATAATGTACAGTGTAACATAGACTATAGAAAGAAAAGAGAGGAGTTTAATGCACAGCATAGACAATGCAGAGAAGGGGCCAGGAGTAACAGATACTGTTTAGTGTACACAGTTAGTGTTTTTGTCGGTCTTAAGTTTTTTACTTTGATTGTGAATAAGCAATGAAAAATATGTGAGCCAAAAACATGTTGAGCGTGTCATCTAATGTTCTTGTCAGTATTGTGTGTTTTTTACATGTGTTGTGCTCTGGCCAGAGTGGATTACTTATCTTGCACATTATTTGGTCTGAGTTTTCTCTGTGGTAAAAGTGGATGCCTGGTTTGGATCTATCTAAATATTTGTCTGTATTTTTCTATGGATCAAGGATAAAAGGGCTGATTGGCTGTAAAGCTGATACTCCAGGCAAAAAGGTCCTGCTGTCTGTCCTCCGTAAAGGGGTATACCTTCTTCCCCATTTTACAGTCGAGACTGGGCACACCGACGGGACAGCAGTGCAGAGTTCCAACTCTTCGTTTTCGATCTCTAAGAAGCGATCTCTTTATACAGCCATCCCTCTCCTAGGTAGAGAGGGATGAGCCAAGAGGGCCTCTAAGAGACGTACTTGCGAACAGTATAGAAGCTCCATAAGCCCTTCATATCAAAGAATCAGAAAAATGCTGAGAAGAGGTCAGAAGTGTAATGTGAATCATTGCTTTTTAATGTACAATCAAAAGCATACAGAAAAAAGGTCAGGAGTACAACGTACAACATACACTATACTGGGAATGGGTCAAAAGTATAATGTACAGTGTAACATAGACTATAGAAAGAAAAGAGAGGAGTTTAATGCACAGCATAGACAATGCAGAGAAGGGGCCAGGAGTAACAGATACTGTTTAGAGTACACAGTTAGTGTTTTTGTCGGTCTTAAGTTTTTTACTTTGATTGTGAATAAGCAATGAAAAATATGTGAGCCAAAAACATGTTGAGCGTGTGTCATCTAATGTTCTTGTCAGTATTGTGTGTTTTTTACATGTGTTGTGCTCTGGCCAGAGTGGATTACTTATCTTGCACATTATTTGGTCTGAGTTTTCTCTGTGGTAAAAGTGGATGCCTGGTTTGGATCTATCTATCTAAATATTTGTCTGTATTTTTCTATGGATCAAGGATAAAAGGGCTGATTGGCTGTAAAGCTGATACTCCGGGCAAAAAGGTCCTGCTATCTGTCCTCCGTAAAGGGGTATACCTTCTTCCCCATTTTACAGTCGAGACTGGGCACACCGACGGGACAGCAGTGCAGAGTTCCAACTCTTCGTTTTCGATCTCTAAGAAGCGATCTCTTTATACAGCCATCCCTCTCCTAGGTAGAGAGGGATGAGCCAAGAGGGCCTCTAAGAGACGTACTTGCAAACAGTATAGAAGCTCTATAAGCCCTTCATATCAAAGAATCAGAATATGCTGAGAAGAGGTCAGAAGTGTAATGTGAATCATTGCTTTTTAATGTACAATCAAAAGCATACAGAAAAAAGGTCAGGAGTACAACGTACAACATACACTATACTGGGAATGGGTCAAAAGTATAATGTACAGTGTAACATAGACTATAGAAAGAAAAGAGAGGAGTTTAATGCACAGCATAGACAATGCAGAGAAGGGGCCAGGAGTAACATATACTGTTTAGAGTACACAGTTAGTGTTTGTCGGTCTTAAGTGTTTTACTTTGATTGTGAATAAGCAATGAAAAATATGTGAGCCAAAAACATGTTGAGCGTGTGTCATCTAATGTTCTTGTCAGTATTGTGTGTTTTTTACATGTGTTGTGCTCTGGCCAGAGTGGATTACTTCTCTTGCACATTATTTGGTCTGAGTTTTCTCTGTGGTAAAAGCGGATGCCTGGTTTGGATCTATCTAAATATTTGTCTGTCTATTTTTCTATGGATCAAGGATAAAAGGGCTGATTGGCTGTAAAGCTGATACTCCGGGCAAAAAGGTCCTGCTGTCTATCCTCCGTAAAGGGGTATACCTTCTTCCCCATTTTACAGTCGAGACTGGGCACACCGACGGGACAGCAGTGCAGAGTTCCAACTCTTCGTTTTCGAACTCTAAGAAGCGATCTCTTTACACAGCGATCGACCTAGGAGAGGGATCAGCCAAGAGGGCCTCTAAGAGACGTACTTGCGAACAGTATGGAAGCTCCATAAGCCCTTCATATCAAAGAATCAGAATATGCTGAGAAGAGGTCAGAAGTGTAATGTGAAACATAGCTTTTTAATGTACAATAAAGACTATACAGAAAAATGGTCAGGAGTACAACGTACAACATACACTATACTGGGAATGGGTCAAAAGTATAATGTACAGTGTAACATAGACTATAGAAAGAAAAGAGAGGAGTTTAATGCACAGCATAGACAATGCAGAGAAGGGGCCAGGAGTAACAGATACTGTTTAGAGTACACAGTTAGTGTTTTTGTCGGTCTTAAGTTTTTTACTTTGATTGTGAATAAGCAATGAAAAATATGTGAGCCAAAAACATGTTGAGCGTGTGTCATCTAATGTTCTTGTCAGTATTGTGTGTTTTTTACATGTGTTGTGCTCTGGCCAGAGTGGATTACTTCTCTGGCACATTATTTGGTCTGAGTTTTCTCTGTGGTAAAAGTGGATGCCTGGTTTGGATCTATCTATCTAAATATTTGTCTGTCTTTTTCTATGGATCAAGGAAAAAAGGGCTGATTGGCTGTAAAGCTGATACTCCGGGCAAAAAGGTCCTGCTGTCTGTCCTCCGTAAAGGGGTATACCTTCTTCCCCATTTTACAGTCGAGACTGGGCACACCGACGGGACAGCAGTGCAGAGTTCCAACTCTTCGTTTTCGATCTCTAAGAAGCGATCTCTTTATACAGCCATCCCTCTCCTAGGTAGAGAGGGATGAGCCAAGAGGGCCTCTAAGAGACGTACTTGCGAACAGTATAGAAGCTCCATAAGCCCTTCATATCAAAGAATCAGAATATGCTGAGAAGAGGTCAGAAGTGTAATGTGAAACATAGCTTTTTAATGTACAATAAAGACTATACAGAAAAATGGTCAGGAGTACAACGTACAACATACACTATACTGGGAATGGGTCAAAAGTATAATGTACAGTGTAACATAGACTATAGAAAGAAAAGAGAGGAGTTTAATGCACAGCATAGACAATGCAGAGAAGGGGCCAGGAGTAACAGATACTGTTTAGAGTACACAGTTAGTGTTTTTGTCGGTCTTAAGTTTTTTACTTTGATTGTGAATAAGCAATGAAAAATATGTGAGCCAAAAACATGTTGAGCGTGTGTCATCTAATGTTCTTGTCAGTATTGTGTATTTTTAACATGTGTTGTGCTCTAGCCAGAGTGGATTACTTCTCTTGCACATTATTTGGTCTGAGTTTTCTCTGTGGTAAAAGTGGATGCCTGGTTTGGATCTATCTATCTAAATATTTGTCTGTATTTTTCTATGGATCAAGGATAAAAGGGCTGATTGGCTGTAAAGCTGATACTCCAGGCAAAAAGGTCCTGCTGTCTGTCCTCCGTAAAGGGGTATACCTTCTTCCCCATTTTACAGTCGAGACTGGGCACACCGACGGGACAGCAGTGCAGAGTTCCAACTCTTCGTTTTCGAACTCTAAGAAGCGATCTCTTTACACAGCGATCGACCTAGGAGAGGGATCAGCCAAGAGGGCCTCTAAGAGACGTACTTGCGAACAGTATAGAAGCTCCATAAGCCCTTCATATCAAAGAATCAGAATATGCTGAGAAGAGGTCAGAAGTGTAATGTGAATCATTGCTTTTTAATGTACAATCAAAAGCATACAGAAAAAAGGTCAGGAGTACAACGTACAACATACACTATACTGGGAATGGGTCAAAAGTATAATGTACAGTGTAACATAGACTATAGAAAGAAAAGAGAGGAGTTTAATGCACAGCATAGACAATGCAGAGAAGGGGCCAGGAGTAACATATACTATTTAGAGTACACAGTTAGTGTTTGTCGGTCTTAAGTGTTTTACTTTGATTGGGAATAAGCAATGAAAAATATGTGAGCCAAAAACATGTTGAGCGTGTGTCATCTAATGTTCTTGTCAGTATTGTGTGTTTTTTACATGTGTTGTGCTCTGGCCAGAGTTGATTACTTCTCTTGCACATTATTTGGTCTGAGTTTTCTCTGTGGTAAAAGCGGATGCCTGGTTTGGATCTATCTAAATATTTGTCTGTCTATTTTTCTATGGATCAAGGATAAAAGGGCTGATTGGCTGTAAAGCTGATACTCCGGGCAAAAAGGTCCTGCTGTCTGTCCTCCGTAAAGGGGTATACCTTCTTCCCCATTTTACAGTCGAGACTGGGCACACCGACGGGACAGCAGTGCAGAGTTCCAACTCTTCGTTTTCGATCTCTAAGAAGCGATCTCTTTATACAGCCATCCCTCTCCTAGGTAGAGAGGGATGAGCCAAGAGGGCCTCTAAGAGACGTACTTGCGAACAGTATGGAAGCTCCATAAGCCCTTCATATCAAAGAATCAGAATATGCTGAGAAGAGGTCAGAAGTGTAATGTGAAACATAGCTTTTTAATGCACAATAAAGACTATACAGAAAAATGGTCAGGAGTACAACGTACAACATACACTATACTGGGAATGGGTCAAAAGTATAATGTACAGTGTAACATAGACTATAGAAAGAAAAGAGAGGAGTTTAATGCACAGCATAGACAATGCAGAGAAGGGGCCAGGAGTAACAGATACTGTTTATAGTACACAGTTAGTGTTTTTGTCGGTCTTAAGTTTTTTACTTTGATTGTGAATAAGCAATGAAAAATATGTGAGCCAAAAACATGTTGAGCGTGTGTCATCTAATGTTCTTGTCAGTATTGTGTGTTTTTTACATGTGTTGTGCTCTGGCCAGAGTGGATTACTTCTCTGGCACATTATTTGGTCTGAGTTTTCTCTGTGGTAAAAGTGGATGCCTGGTTTGGATCTATCTATCTAAATATTTGTCTGTCTTTTTCTATGGATCAAGGAAAAAAGGGCTGATTGGCTGTAAAGCTGATACTCCGGGCAAAAAGGTCCTGCTGTCTGTCCTCCGTAAAGGGGTATACCTTCTTCCCCATTTTACAGTCGAGACTGGGCACACCGACGGGACAGCAGTGCAGAGTTCCAACTCTTCGTTTTCGATCTCTAAAAAGCGATCTCTTTATACAGCCATCCCTCTCCTAGGTAGAGAGGGATGAGCCAAGAGGGCCTCTAAGAGACGTACTTGTGAACAGTATAGAAGCTCCATAAGCCCTTCATATCAAAGAATCAGAATATGCTGAGAAGAGGTCAGAAGTGTAATGTGAAACATAGCTTTTTAATGTACAATAAAGACTATACAGAAAAATGGTCAGGAGTACAACGTACAACATACACTATACTGGGAATGGGTCAAAAGTATAATGTACAGTGTAACATAGACTATAGAAAGAAAAGAGAGGAGTTTACTCACAGCATAGACAATGCAGAGAAGGGGCCAGGAGTAACATATACTGTTTAGAGTACACAGTTAGTGTTTGTCGGTCTTAAGTGTTTTACTTTGATTGTGAATAAGCAATGAAAAATATGTGAGCCAAAAACATGTTGAGCGTGTGTCATCTAATGTTCTTGTCAGTATTGTGTGTTTTTTACATGTGTTGTGCTCTGGCGAGAGTGGATTACTTCTCTGGCACATTATTTGGTCTGAGTTTTCTCTGTGGTAAAAGTGGATGCCTGGTTTGGATCTATCTAAATATTTGTCTGTCTATTTTTCTATGGATCAAGGATAAAAGGGCTGATTGGCTGTAAAGCTGATACTCCGGGCAAAAAGGTCCTGCTGTCTATCCTCCGTAAAGGGGTATACCTTCTTCCCCATTTTACAGTCGAGACTGGGCACACCGACGGGACAGCAGTGCAGAGTTCCAACTCTTCGTTTTCGAACTCTAAGAAGCGATCTCTTTACACAGCGATCGACCTAGGAGAGGGATCAGCCAAGAGGGCCTCTAAGAGACGTACTTGCGAACAGTATAGAAGCTCCATAAGCCCTTCATATCAAAGAATCAGAATATGCTGAGAAGAGGTCAGAAGTGTAATGTGAATCATTGCTTTTTAATGTACAATCAAAAGCATACAGAAAAAAGGTCAGGAGTACAACGTACAACATACACTATACTGGGAATGGGTCAAAAGTATAATGTACAGTGTAACATAGACTATAGAAAGAAAAGAGAGGAGTTTAATGCACAGCATAGACAATGCAGAGAAGGGGCCAGGAGTAACATATACTGTTTAGAGTACACAGTTAGTGTTTGTCGGTCTTAAGTGTTTTACTTTGATTGGGAATAAGAAATGAAAAATATGTGAGCCAAAAACATGTTGAGCGTGTGTCATCTAATGTTCTTGTCAGTATTGTGTGTTTTTTACATGTGTTGTGCTCTTGCCAGAGTGGATTACTTCTCTGGCACATTATTTGGTCTGAGTTTTCTCTGTGGTAAAAGCGGATGCCTGGTTTGGATCTATCTAAATATTTGTCTGTCTATTTTTCTATGGATCAAGGATAAAAGGGCTGATTGGCTGTAAAGCTGATACTCCAGGCAAAAAGGTCCTGCTGTCTGTCCTCCGTAAAGGGGTATACCTTCTTCCCCATTTTACAGTCGAGACTGGGCACACCGACGGGACAGCAGTGCAGAGTTCCAACTCTTCGTTTTCGAACTCTAAGAAGCGATCTCTTTACACAGCGATCGACCTAGGAGAGGGATCAGCCAAGAGGGCCTCTAAGAGACGTACTTGCGAACAGTATAGAAGCTCCATAAGCCCTTCATATCAAAGAATCAGAATATGCTGAGAAGAGGTCAGAAGTGTAATGTGAAACATAGCTTTTTAATGTACAATAAAGACTATACAGAAAAATGGTCAGGAGTACAACGTACAACATACACTATACTGGGAATGGGTCAAAAGTATAATGTACAGTGTAACATAGACTATAGAAAGAAAAGAGAGGAGTTTAATGCACAGCATAGACAATGCAGAGAAGGGGCCAGGAGTAACATATACTGTTTAGAGTACACAGTTAGTGTTTGTCGGTCTTAAGTGTTTTACTTTGATTGGGAATAAGAAATGAAAAATATGTGAGCCAAAAACATGTTGAGCGTGTGTCATCTAATGTTCTTGTCAGTATTGTGTGTTTTTTACATGTGTTGTGCTCTTGCCAGAGTGGATTACTTCTCTGGCACATTATTTGGTCTGAGTTTTCTCTGTGGTAAATGCGGATGCCTGGTTTGGATCTATCTAAATATTTGTCTGTCTATTTTTCTATGGATCAAGGATAAAAGGGCTGATTGGCTGTAAAGCTGATACTCCAGGCAAAAAGGTCCTGCTGTCTGTCCTCCGTAAAGGGGTATACCTTCTTCCCCATTTTACAGTCGAGACTGGGCACACCGACGGGACAGCAGTGCAGAGTTCCAACTCTTCGTTTTCGATCTCTAAAAAGCGATCTCTTTATACAGCCATCCCTCTCCTAGGTAGAGAGGGATGAGCCAAGAGGGCCTCTAAGAGACGTACTTGTGAACAGTATAGAAGCTCCATAAGCCCTTCATATCAAAGAATCAGAATATGCTGAGAAGAGGTCAGAAGTGTAATGTGAAACATAGCTTTTTAATGTACAATAAAGACTATACAGAAAAATGGTCAGGAGTACAACGTACAACATACACTATACTGGGAATGGGTCAAAAGTATAATGTACAGTGTAACATAGACTATAGAAAGAAAAGAGAGGAGTTTACTCACAGCATAGACAATGCAGAGAAGGGGCCAGGAGTAACATATACTGTTTAGAGTACACAGTTAGTGTTTGTCGGTCTTAAGTGTTTTACTTTGATTGGGAATAAGAAATGAAAAATATGTGAGCCAAAAACATGTTGAGCGTGTGTCATCTAATGTTCTTGTCAGTATTGTGTGTTTTTTACATGTGTTGTGCTCTGGCAAGAGTGGATTACTTCTCTGGCACATTATTTGGTCTGAGTTTTCTCTGTGGTAAAAGTGGATGCCTGGTTTGGATCTATCTATCTAAATATTTGTCTGTATTTTTCTATGGATCAAGGATAAAAGGGCTGATTGGCTGTAAAGCTGATACTCCAGGCAAAAAGGTCCTGCTGTCTGTTTTCCGTAAAGGGGTATACCTTCTTCCCCATTTTACAGTCGAGACTGGGCACACCGACGGGACAGCAGTGCAGAGTTCCAACTCTTCATTTTCGATCTCTAAGAAGCGATCTCTTTATACAGCCATCCCTCTCCTAGGTAGAGAGGGATGAGCCAAGAGGGCCTCTAAGAGACGTACTTGCGAAAAGTATAGAAGCTCCATAAGCCCTTCATATCAAAGAATCAGAATATGCTGAGAAGAGGTCAGAAGTGTAATGTGAATCATTGCTTTTTAATGTACAATCCAAAGCATACAGAAAAAAGGTCAGGAGTACAACGTAGAACATACACTATACTTGGAATGGGTCAAAAGTATAATGTACAGTGTAACATAGACTATAGAAAGAAAAGAGAGGAGTTTAATGCACAGCATAGACAATGCAGAGAAGGGGCCAGGAGTAACATATACTGTTTAGAGTACACAGTTAGTGTTTGTCGGTCTTAAGTGTTTTACTTTGATTGGGAATAAGAAATGAAAAATATGTGAGCCAAAAACATGTTGAGCGTGTGTCATCTAATGTTCTTGTCAGTATTGTGTGTTTTTTACATGTGTTGTGCTCTGGCGAGAGTGGATTACTTCTCTGGCACATTATTTGGTCTGAGTTTTCTCTGTGGTAAAAGCGGATGCCTGGTTTGGATCTATCTAAATATTTGTCTGTCTATTTTTCTATGGATCAAGGATAAAAGGGCTGATTGGCTGTAAAGCTGATACTCCGGGCAAAAAGGTCCTGCTGTCTATCCTCCGTAAAGGGGTATACCTTCTTCCCCATTTTACAGTCGAGACTGGGCACACCGACGGGACAGCAGTGCAGAGTTCCAACTCTTCGTTTTCGAACTCTAAGAAGCGATCTCTTTACACAGCGATCGACCTAGGAGAGGGATCAGCCAAGAGGGCCTCTAAGAGACGTACTTGCGAACAGTATAGAAGCTCCATAAGCCCTTCATATCAAAGAATCAGAATATGCTGAGAAGAGGTCAGAAGTGTAATGTGAATCATTGCTTTTTAATGTACAATCAAAAGCATACAGAAAAAAGGTCAGGAGTACAACGTACAACATACACTATACTGGGAATGGGTCAAAAGTATAATGTACAGTGTAACATAGACTATAGAAAGAAAAGAGAGGAGTTTAATGCACAGCATAGACAATGCAGAGAAGGGGCCAGGAGTAACATATACTGTTTAGAGTACACAGTTAGTGTTTGTCGGTCTTAAGTGTTTTACTTTGATTGGGAATAAGAAATGAAAAATATGTGAGCCAAAAACATGTTGAGCGTGTGTCATCTAATGTTCTTGTCAGTATTGTGTGTTTTTTACATGTGTTGTGCTCTTGCCAGAGTGGATTACTTCTCTGGCACATTATTTGGTCTGAGTTTTCTCTGTGGTAAAAGCGGATGCCTGGTTTGGATCTATCTAAATATTTGTCTGTCTATTTTTCTATGGATCAAGGATAAAAGGGCTGATTGGCTGTAAAGCTGATACTCCGGGCAAAAAGGTCCTGCTGTCTATCCTCCGTAAAGGGGTATACCTTCTTCCCCATTTTACAGTCGAGACTGGGCACACCGACGGGACAGCAGTGCAGAGTTCCAACTCTTCGTTTTCGAACTCTAAGAAGCGATCTCTTTACACAGCGATCGACCTAGGAGAGGGATCAGCCAAGAGGGCCTCTAAGAGACGTACTTGCGAACAGTATAGAAGCTCCATAAGCCCTTCATATCAAAGAATCAGAATATGCTGAGAAGAGGTCAGAAGTGTAATGTGAAACATAGCTTTTTAATGTACAATAAAGACTATACAGAAAAATGGTCAGGAGTACAACGTACAACATACACTATACTGGGAATGGGTCAAAAGTATAATGTACAGTGTAACATAGACTATAGAAAGAAAAGAGAGGAGTTTAATGCACAGCATAGACAATGCAGAGAAGGGGCCAGGAGTAACAGATACTGTTTAGAGTACACAGTTAGTGTTTTTGTCGGTCTTAAGTTTTTTACTTTGATTGTGAATAAGCAATGAAAAATATGTGAGCCAAAAACATGTTGAGCGTGTGTCATCTAATGTTCTTGTCAGTATTGTGTATTTTTAACATGTGTTGTGCTCTAGCCAGAGTGGATTACTTCTCTTGCACATTATTTGGTCTGAGTTTTCTCTGTGGTAAAAGTGGATGCCTGGTTTGGATCTATCTATCTAAATATTTGTCTGTATTTTTCTATGGATCAAGGATAAAAGGGCTGATTGGCTGTAAAGCTGATACTCCAGGCAAAAAGGTCCTGCTGTCTGTCCTCCGTAAAGGGGTATACCTTCTTCCCCATTTTACAGTCGAGACTGGGCACACCGACGGGACAGCAGTGCAGAGTTCCAACTCTTCGTTTTCGAACTCTAAGAAGCGATCTCTTTACACAGCGATCGACCTAGGAGAGGGATCAGCCAAGAGGGCCTCTAAGAGACGTACTTGCGAACAGTATAGAAGCTCCATAAGCCCTTCATATCAAAGAATCAGAATATGCTGAGAAGAGGTCAGAAGTGTAATGTGAATCATTGCTTTTTAATGTACAATCAAAAGCATACAGAAAAAAGGTCAGGAGTACAACGTACAACATACACTATACTGGGAATGGGTCAAAAGTATAATGTACAGTGTAACATAGACTATAGAAAGAAAAGAGAGGAGTTTAATGCACAGCATAGACAATGCAGAGAAGGGGCCAGGAGTAACATATACTGTTTAGAGTACACAGTTAGTGTTTGTCGGTCTTAAGTGTTTTACTTTGATTGGGAATAAGAAATGAAAAATATGTGAGCCAAAAACATGTTGAGCGTGTGTCATCTAATGTTCTTGTCAGTATTGTGTGTTTTTTACATGTGTTGTGCTCTGGCCAGAGTTGATTACTTCTCTTGCACATTATTTGGTCTGAGTTTTCTCTGTGGTAAAAGCGGATGCCTGGTTTGGATCTATCTAAATATTTGTCTGTCTATTTTTCTATGGATCAAGGATAAAAGGGCTGATTGGCTGTAAAGCTGATACTCCGGGCAAAAAGGTCCTGCTGTCTGTCCTCCGTAAAGGGGTATACCTTCTTCCCCATTTTACAGTCGAGACTGGGCACACCGACGGGACAGCAGTGCAGAGTTCCAACTCTTCGTTTTCGATCTCTAAGAAGCGATCTCTTTATACAGCCATCCCTCTCCTAGGTAGAGAGGGATGAGCCAAGAGGGCCTCTAAGAGACGTACTTGCGAACAGTATGGAAGCTCCATAAGCCCTTCATATCAAAGAATCAGAATATGCTGAGAAGAGGTCAGAAGTGTAATGTGAAACATAGCTTTTTAATGTACAATAAAGACTATACAGAAAAATGGTCAGGAGTACAACGTACAACATACACTATACTGGGAATGGGTCAAAAGTATAATGTACAGTGTAACATAGACTATAGAAAGAAAAGAGAGGAGTTTAATGCACAGCATAGACAATGCAGAGAAGGGGCCAGGAGTAACAGATACTGTTTAGAGTACACAGTTAGTGTTTTTGTCGGTCTTAAGTTTTTTACTTTGATTGTGAATAAGCAATGAAAAATATGTGAGCCAAAAACATGTTGAGCGTGTGTCATCTAATGTTCTTGTCAGTATTGTGTGTTTTTTACATGTGTTGTGCTCTGGCCAGAGTGGATTACTTCTCTGGCACATTATTTGGTCTGAGTTTTCTCTGTGGTAAAAGTGGATGCCTGGTTTGGATCTATCTATCTAAATATTTGTCTGTCTTTTTCTATGGATCAAGGAAAAAAGGGCTGATTGGCTGTAAAGCTGATACTCCGGGCAAAAAGGTCCTGCTGTCTGTCCTCCGTAAAGGGGTATACCTTCTTCCCCATTTTACAGTCGAGACTGGGCACACCGACGGGACAGCAGTGCAGAGTTCCAACTCTTCGTTTTCGATCTCTAAGAAGCGATCTCTTTATACAGCCATCCCTCTCCTAGGTAGAGAGGGATGAGCCAAGAGGGCCTCTAAGAGACGTACTTGCGAACAGTATAGAAGCTCCATAAGCCCTTCATATCAAAGAATCAGAATATGCTGAGAAGAGGTCAGAAGTGTAATGTGAAACATAGCTTTTTAATGTACAATAAAGACTATACAGAAAAATGGTCAGGAGTACAACGTACAACATACACTATACTGGGAATGGGTCAAAAGTATAATGTACAGTGTAACATAGACTATAGAAAGAAAAGAGAGGAGTTTAATGCACAGCATAGACAATGCAGAGAAGGGGCCAGGAGTAACATATACTGTTTAGAGTACACAGTTAGTGTTTTTGTCGGTCTTAAGTGTTTTACTTTGATTGTGAATAAGCAATGAAAAATATGTGAGCCAAAAACATGTTGAGCGTGTGTCATCTAATGTTCTTGTCAGTATTGTGTGTTTTTTACATGTGTTGTGCTCTTGCCAGAGTGGATTACTTCTCTGGCACATTATTTGGTCTGAGTTTTCTCTGTGGTAAAAGTGGATGCCTGGTTTGGATCTATCTATCTAAATATTTGTCTGTCTTTTTCTATGGATCAAGGAAAAAAGGGCTGATTGGCTGTAAAGCTGATACTCCGGGCAAAAAGGTCCTGCTGTCTGTCCTCCGTAAAGGGGTATACCTTCTTCCCCATTTTACAGTCGAGACTGGGCACACCGACGGGACAGCAGTGCAGAGTTCCAACTCTTCGTTTTCGATCTCTAAGAAGCGATCTCTTTATACAGCCATCCCTCTCCTAGGTAGAGAGGGATGAGCCAAGAGGGCCTCTAAGAGACGTACTTGCGAACAGTATAGAAGCTCCATAAGCCCTTCATATCAAAGAATCAGAATATGCTGAGAAGAGGTCAGAAGTGTAATGTGAAACATAGCTTTTTAATGTACAATAAAGACTATACAGAAAAATGGTCAGGAGTACAACGTACAACATACACTATACTGGGAATGGGTCAAAAGTATAATGTACAGTGTAACATAGACTATAGAAAGAAAAGAGAGGAGTTTAATGCACAGCATAGACAATGCAGAGAAGGGGCCAGGAGTAACATATACTGTTTAGAGTACACAGTTAGTGTTTTTGTCGGTCTTAAGTGTTTTACTTTGATTGTGAATAAGCAATGAAAAATATGTGAGCCAAAAACATGTTGAGCGTGTGTCATCTAATGTTCTTGTCAGTATTGTGTGTTTTTTACATGTGTTGTGCTCTGGCCAGAGTGGATTACTTCTCTGGCACATTATTTGGTCTGAGTTTTCTCTGTGGTAAAAGCGGATGCCTGGTTTGGATCTATCTAAATATTTGTCTGTCTATTTTTCTATGGATCAAGGATAAAAGGGCTGATTGGCTGTAAAGCTGATACTCCAGGCAAAAAGGTCCTGCTGTCTGTCCTCCGTAAAGGGGTATACCTTCTTCCCCATTTTACAGTCGAGACTGGGCACACCGACGGGACAGCAGTGCAGAGTTCCAACTCTTCGTTTTCGATCTCTAAAAAGCGATCTCTTTATACAGCCATCCCTCTCCTAGGTAGAGAGGGATGAGCCAAGAGGGCCTCTAAGAGACGTACTTGTGAACAGTATAGAAGCTCCATAAGCCCTTCATATCAAAGAATCAGAATATGCTGAGAAGAGGTCAGAAGTGTAATGTGAAACATAGCTTTTTAATGTACAATAAAGACTATACAGAAAAATGGTCAGGAGTACAACGTACAACATACACTATACTGGGAATGGGTCAAAAGTATAATGTACAGTGTAACATAGACTATAGAAAGAAAAGAGAGGAGTTTACTCACAGCATAGACAATGCAGAGAAGGGGCCAGGAGTAACATATACTGTTTAGAGTACACAGTTAGTGTTTGTCGGTCTTAAGTGTTTTACTTTGATTGGGAATAAGAAATGAAAAATATGTGAGCCAAAAACATGTTGAGCGTGTGTCATCTAATGTTCTTGTCAGTATTGTGTGTTTTTTACATGTGTTGTGCTCTGGCAAGAGTGGATTACTTCTCTGGCACATTATTTGGTCTGAGTTTTCTCTGTGGTAAAAGTGGATGCCTGGTTTGGATCTATCTATCTAAATATTTGTCTGTATTTTTCTATGGATCAAGGATAAAAGGGCTGATTGGCTGTAAAGCTGATACTCCAGGCAAAAAGGTCCTGCTGTCTGTTTTCCGTAAAGGGGTATACCTTCTTCCCCATTTTACAGTCGAGACTGGGCACACCGACGGGACAGCAGTGCAGAGTTCCAACTCTTCGTTTTCGAACTCTAAGAAGCGATCTCTTTACACAGCGATCGACCTAGGAGAGGGATCAGCCAAGAGGGCCTCTAAGAGACGTACTTGCGAACAGTATAGAAGCTCCATAAGCCCTTCATATCAAAGAATCAGAATATGCTGAGAAGAGGTCAGAAGTGTAATGTGAATCATTGCTTTTTAATGTACAATCAAAAGCATACAGAAAAAAGGTCAGGAGTACAACGTACAACATACACTATACTGGGAATGGGTCAAAAGTATAATGTACAGTGTAACATAGACTATAGAAAGAAAAGAGAGGAGTTTAATGCACAGCATAGACAATGCAGAGAAGGGGCCAGGAGTAACATATACTGTTTAGAGTACACAGTTAGTGTTTGTCGGTCTTAAGTGTTTTACTTTGATTGGGAATAAGAAATGAAAAATATGTGAGCCAAAAACATGTTGAGCGTGTGTCATCTAATGTTCTTGTCAGTATTGTGTGTTTTTTACATGTGTTGTGCTCTTGCCAGAGTGGATTACTTCTCTGGCACATTATTTGGTCTGAGTTTTCTCTGTGGTAAAAGCGGATGCCTGGTTTGGATCTATCTATCTAAATATTTGTCTGTATTTTTCTATGGATCAAGGATAAAAGGGCTGATTGGCTGTAAAGCTGATACTCCAGGCAAAAAGGTCCTGCTGTCTGTCCTCCGTAAAGGGGTATACCTTCTTCCCCATTTTACAGTCGAGACTGGGCACACCGACGGGACAGCAGTGCAGAGTTCCAACTCTTCGTTTTCGAACTCTAAGAAGCGATCTCTTTACACAGCGATCGACCTAGGAGAGGGATCAGCCAAGAGGGCCTCTAAGAGACGTACTTGCGAACAGTATAGAAGCTCCATAAGCCCTTCATATCAAAGAATCAGAATATGCTGAGAAGAGGTCAGAAGTGTAATGTGAATCATTGCTTTTTAATGTACAATCAAAAGCATACAGAAAAAAGGTCAGGAGTACAACGTACAACATACACTATACTGGGAATGGGTCAAAAGTATAATGTACAGTGTAACATAGACTATAGAAAGAAAAGAGAGGAGTTTAATGCACAGCATAGACAATGCAGAGAAGGGGCCAGGAGTAACATATACTGTTTAGAGTACACAGTTAGTGTTTGTCGGTCTTAAGTGTTTTACTTTGATTGGGAATAAGAAATGAAAAATATGTGAGCCAAAAACATGTTGAGCGTGTGTCATCTAATGTTCTTGTCAGTATTGTGTGTTTTTTACATGTGTTGTGCTCTGGCCAGAGTTGATTACTTCTCTTGCACATTATTTGGTCTGAGTTTTCTCTGTGGTAAAAGCGGATGCCTGGTTTGGATCTATCTAAATATTTGTCTGTCTATTTTTCTATGGATCAAGGATAAAAGGGCTGATTGGCTGTAAAGCTGATACTCCGGGCAAAAAGGTCCTGCTGTCTGTCCTCCGTAAAGGGGTATACCTTCTTCCCCATTTTACAGTCGAGACTGGGCACACCGACGGGACAGCAGTGCAGAGTTCCAACTCTTCGTTTTCGATCTCTAAGAAGCGATCTCTTTATACAGCCATCCCTCTCCTAGGTAGAGAGGGATGAGCCAAGAGGGCCTCTAAGAGACGTACTTGCGAACAGTATGGAAGCTCCATAAGCCCTTCATATCAAAGAATCAGAATATGCTGAGAAGAGGTCAGAAGTGTAATGTGAAACATAGCTTTTTAATGTACAATAAAGACTATACAGAAAAATGGTCAGGAGTACAACGTACAACATACACTATACTGGGAATGGGTCAAAAGTATAATGTACAGTGTAACATAGACTATAGAAAGAAAAGAGAGGAGTTTAATGCACAGCATAGACAATGCAGAGAAGGGGCCAGGAGTAACAGATACTGTTTAGAGTACACAGTTAGTGTTTTTGTCGGTCTTAAGTTTTTTACTTTGATTGTGAATAAGCAATGAAAAATATGTGAGCCAAAAACATGTTGAGCGTGTGTCATCTAATGTTCTTGTCAGTATTGTGTGTTTTTTACATGTGTTGTGCTCTGGCCAGAGTGGATTACTTCTCTGGCACATTATTTGGTCTGAGTTTTCTCTGTGGTAAAAGTGGATGCCTGGTTTGGATCTATCTATCTAAATATTTGTCTGTCTTTTTCTATGGATCAAGGAAAAAAGGGCTGATTGGCTGTAAAGCTGATACTCCGGGCAAAAAGGTCCTGCTGTCTGTCCTCCGTAAAGGGGTATACCTTCTTCCCCATTTTACAGTCGAGACTGGGCACACCGACGGGACAGCAGTGCAGAGTTCCAACTCTTCGTTTTCGATCTCTAAGAAGCGATCTCTTTATACAGCCATCCCTCTCCTAGGTAGAGAGGGATGAGCCAAGAGGGCCTCTAAGAGACGTACTTGCGAACAGTATAGAAGCTCCATAAGCCCTTCATATCAAAGAATCAGAATATGCTGAGAAGAGGTCAGAAGTGTAATGTGAAACATAGCTTTTTAATGTACAATAAAGACTATACAGAAAAATGGTCAGGAGTACAACGTACAACATACACTATACTGGGAATGGGTCAAAAGTATAATGTACAGTGTAACATAGACTATAGAAAGAAAAGAGAGGAGTTTAATGCACAGCATAGACAATGCAGAGAAGGGGCCAGGAGTAACATATACTGTTTAGAGTACACAGTTAGTGTTTTTGTCGGTCTTAAGTGTTTTACTTTGATTGTGAATAAGCAATGAAAAATATGTGAGCCAAAAACATGTTGAGCGTGTGTCATCTAATGTTCTTGTCAGTATTGTGTGTTTTTTACATGTGTTGTGCTCTTGCCAGAGTGGATTACTTCTCTGGCACATTATTTGGTCTGAGTTTTCTCTGTGGTAAAAGTGGATGCCTGGTTTGGATCTATCTATCTAAATATTTGTCTGTCTTTTTCTATGGATCAAGGAAAAAAGGGCTGATTGGCTGTAAAGCTGATACTCCGGGCAAAAAGGTCCTGCTGTCTGTCCTCCGTAAAGGGGTATACCTTCTTCCCCATTTTACAGTCGAGACTGGGCACACCGACGGGACAGCAGTGCAGAGTTCCAACTCTTCGTTTTCGATCTCTAAGAAGCGATCTCTTTATACAGCCATCCCTCTCCTAGGTAGAGAGGGATGAGCCAAGAGGGCCTCTAAGAGACGTACTTGCGAACAGTATAGAAGCTCCATAAGCCCTTCATATCAAAGAATCAGAATATGCTGAGAAGAGGTCAGAAGTGTAATGTGAAACATAGCTTTTTAATGTACAATAAAGACTATACAGAAAAATGGTCAGGAGTACAACGTACAACATACACTATACTGGGAATGGGTCAAAAGTATAATGTACAGTGTAACATAGACTATAGAAAGAAAAGAGAGGAGTTTAATGCACAGCATAGACAATGCAGAGAAGGGGCCAGGAGTAACATATACTGTTTAGAGTACACAGTTAGTGTTTTTGTCGGTCTTAAGTGTTTTACTTTGATTGTGAATAAGCAATGAAAAATATGTGAGCCAAAAACATGTTGAGCGTGTGTCATCTAATGTTCTTGTCAGTATTGTGTGTTTTTTACATGTGTTGTGCTCTTGCCAGAGTGGATTACTTCTCTGGCACATTATTTGGTCTGAGTTTTCTCTGTGGTAAAAGCGGATGCCTGGTTTGGATCTATCTAAATATTTGTCTGTCTATTTTTCTATGGATCAAGGATAAAAGGGCTGATTGGCTGTAAAGCTGATACTCCAGGCAAAAAGGTCCTGCTGTCTGTCCTCCGTAAAGGGGTATACCTTCTTCCCCATTTTACAGTCGAGACTGGGCACACCGACGGGACAGCAGTGCAGAGTTCCAACTCTTCGTTTTCGATCTCTAAAAAGCGATCTCTTTATACAGCCATCCCTCTCCTAGGTAGAGAGGGATGAGCCAAGAGGGCCTCTAAGAGACGTACTTGTGAACAGTATAGAAGCTCCATAAGCCCTTCATATCAAAGAATCAGAATATGCTGAGAAGAGGTCAGAAGTGTAATGTGAAACATAGCTTTTTAATGTACAATAAAGACTATACAGAAAAATGGTCAGGAGTACAACGTACAACATACACTATACTGGGAATGGGTCAAAAGTATAATGTACAGTGTAACATAGACTATAGAAAGAAAAGAGAGGAGTTTACTCACAGCATAGACAATGCAGAGAAGGGGCCAGGAGTAACATATACTGTTTAGAGTACACAGTTAGTGTTTGTCGGTCTTAAGTGTTTTACTTTGATTGTGAATAAGCAATGAAAAATATGTGAGCCAAAAACATGTTGAGCGTGTGTCATCTAATGTTCTTGTCAGTATTGTGTGTTTTTTACATGTGTTGTGCTCTTGCCAGAGTGGATTACTTCTCTGGCACATTATTTGGTCTGAGTTTTCTCTGTGGTAAAAGCGGATGCCTGGTTTGGATCTATCTAAATATTTGTCTGTCTATTTTTCTATGGATCAAGGATAAAAGGGCTGATTGGCTGTAAAGCTGATACTCCAGGCAAAAAGGTCCTGCTGTCTGTCCTCCGTAAAGGGGTATACCTTCTTCCCCATTTTACAGTCGAGACTGGGCACACCGACGGGACAGCAGTGCAGAGTTCCAACTCTTCGTTTTCGATCTCTAAAAAGCGATCTCTTTATACAGCCATCCCTCTCCTAGGTAGAGAGGGATGAGCCAAGAGGGCCTCTAAGAGACGTACTTGTGAACAGTATAGAAGCTCCATAAGCCCTTCATATCAAAGAATCAGAATATGCTGAGAAGAGGTCAGAAGTGTAATGTGAAACATAGCTTTTTAATGTACAATAAAGACTATACAGAAAAATGGTCAGGAGTACAACGTACAACATACACTATACTGGGAATGGGTCAAAAGTATAATGTACAGTGTAACATAGACTATAGAAAGAAAAGAGAGGAGTTTACTCACAGCATAGACAATGCAGAGAAGGGGCCAGGAGTAACATATACTGTTTAGAGTACACAGTTAGTGTTTGTCGGTCTTAAGTGTTTTACTTTGATTGGGAATAAGAAATGAAAAATATGTGAGCCAAAAACATGTTGAGCGTGTGTCATCTAATGTTCTTGTCAGTATTGTGTGTTTTTTACATGTGTTGTGCTCTGGCAAGAGTGGATTACTTCTCTGGCACATTATTTGGTCTGAGTTTTCTCTGTGGTAAAAGTGGATGCCTGGTTTGGATCTATCTATCTAAATATTTGTCTGTATTTTTCTATGGATCAAGGATAAAAGGGCTGATTGGCTGTAAAGCTGATACTCCAGGCAAAAAGGTCCTGCTGTCTGTTTTCCGTAAAGGGGTATACCTTCTTCCCCATTTTACAGTCGAGACTGGGCACACCGACGGGACAGCAGTGCAGAGTTCCAACTCTTCATTTTCAATCTCTAAGAAGCGATCTCTTTATACAGCCATCCCTCTCCTAGGTAGAGAGGGATGAGCCAAGAGGGCCTCTAAGAGACGTACTTGCGAACAGTATAGAAGCTCCATAAGCCCTTCATATCAAAGAATCAGAATATGCTGAGAAGAGGTCAGAAGTGTAATGTGAATCATTGCTTTTTAATGTACAATCAAAAGCATACAGAAAAAAGGTCAGGAGTACAACGTACAACATACACTATACTGGGAATGGGTCAAAAGTATAATGTACAGTGTAACATAGACTATAGAAAGAAAAGAGAGGAGTTTAATGCACAGCATAGACAATGCAGAGAAGGGGCCAGGAGTAACATATACTGTTTAGAGTACACAGTTAGTGTTTGTCGGTCTTAAGTGTTTTACTTTGATTGGGAATAAGAAATGAAAAATATGTGAGCCAAAAACATGTTGAGCGTGTGTCATCTAATGTTCTTGTCAGTATTGTGTGTTTTTTACATGTGTTGTGCTCTGGCCAGAGTTGATTACTTCTCTTGCACATTATTTGGTCTGAGTTTTCTCTGTGGTAAAAGCGGATGCCTGGTTTGGATCTATCTAAATATTTGTCTGTCTATTTTTCTATGGATCAAGGATAAAAGGGCTGATTGGCTGTAAAGCTGATACTCCGGGCAAAAAGGTCCTGCTGTCTGTCCTCCGTAAAGGGGTATACCTTCTTCCCCATTTTACAGTCGAGACTGGGCACACCGACGGGACAGCAGTGCAGAGTTCCAACTCTTCGTTTTCGATCTCTAAGAAGCGATCTCTTTATACAGCCATCCCTCTCCTAGGTAGAGAGGGATGAGCCAAGAGGGCCTCTAAGAGACGTACTTGCGAACAGTATAGAAGCTCCATAAGCCCTTCATATCAAAGAATCAGAATATGCTGAGAAGAGGTCAGAAGTGTAATGTGAAACATAGCTTTTTAATGTACAATAAAGACTATACAGAAAAATGGTCAGGAGTACAACGTACAACATACACTATACTGGGAATGGGTCAAAAGTATAATGTACAGTGTAACATAGACTATAGAAAGAAAAGAGAGGAGTTTAATGCACAGCATAGACAATGCAGAGAAGGGGCCAGGAGTAACAGATACTGTTTAGAGTACACAGTTAGTGTTTTTGTCGGTCTTAAGTTTTTTACTTTGATTGTGAATAAGCAATGAAAAATATGTGAGCCAAAAACATGTTGAGCGTGTGTCATCTAAGGTTCTTGTCAGTATTGTGTGTTTTTTACATGTGTTGTGCTCTGGCCAGAGTGGATTACTTCTCTTGCACACTATTTGGTCTGAGTTTTCTCTGTGGTAAAAGTGGATGCCTGGTTTGGATCTATCTATCTAAATATTTGTCTGTATTTTTCTATGGATCAAGGATAAAAGGGCTGATTGGCTGTAAAGCTGATACTCCGGGCAAAAAGGTCCTGCTGTCTGTCCTCCGTAAAGGGGTATACCTTCTTCCCCATTTTACAGTCGAGACTGGGCACACCGACGGGACAGCAGTGCAGAGTTCCAACTCTTCGTTTTCGATCTCTAAGAAGCGATCTCTTTATACAGCCATCCCTCTCCTAGGTAGAGAGGGATGAGCCAAGAGGGCCTCTAAGAGACGTACTTGCGAACAGTATAGAAGCTCCATAAGCCCTTCATATCAAAGAATCAGAATATGCTGAGAAGAGGTCAGAAGTGTAATGTGAAACATAGCTTTTTAATGTACAATAAAGACTATACAGAAAAAAGGTCAGGAGTACAACGTACAACATACACTATACTGGGAATGGGTCAAAAGTATAATGTACAGTGTAACATAGACTATAGAAAGAAAAGAGAGGAGTTTAATGCACAGCATAGACAATGCAGAGAAGGGGCCAGGAGTAACAGATACTGTTTAGAGTACACAGTTAGTGTTTTTGTCGGTCTTAAGTTTTTTACTTTGATTGTGAATAAGCAATGAAAAATATGTGAGCCAAAAACATGTTGAGCGTGTGTCATCTAAGGTTCTTGTCAGTATTGTGTGTTTTTTACATGTGTTGTGCTCTGGCCAGAGTGGATTACTTCTCTTGCACACTATTTGGTCTGAGTTTTCTCTGTGGTAAAAGTGGATGCCTGGTTTGGATCTATCTAAATATTTGTCTGTATTTTTCTATGGATCAAGGATAAAAGGGCTGATTGGCTGTAAAGCTGATACTCCGGGCAAAAAGGTCCTGCTGTCTGTCCTCCGTAAAGGGGTATACCTTCTTCCCCATTTTACAGTCGAGACTGGGCACACCGACGGGACAGCAGTGCAGAGTTCCAACTCTTCGTTTTCGATCTCTAAGAAGCGATCTCTTTATACAGCCATCCCTCTCCTAGGTAGAGAGGGATGAGCCAAGAGGGCCTCTAAGAGACGTACTTGCGAACAGTATAGAAGCTCCATAAGCCCTTCATATCAAAGAATCAGAATATGCTGAGAAGAGGTCAGAAGTGTAATGTGAATCATTGCTTTTTAATGTACAATCAAAAGCATACAGAAAAAAGGTCAGGAGTACAACGTACAACATACACTATACTGGGAATGGGTCAAAAGTATAATGTACAGTGTAACATAGACTATAGAAAGAAAAGAGAGGAGTTTAATGCACAGCATAGACAATGCAGAGAAGGGGCCAGGAGTAACATATACTGTTTAGAGTACACAGTTAGTGTTTGTCGGTCTTAAGTGTTTTACTTTGATTGGGAATAAGAAATGAAAAATATGTGAGCCAAAAACATGTTGAGCGTGTGTCATCTAATGTTCTTGTCAGTATTGTGTGTTTTTTACATGTGTTGTGCTCTAGCCAGAGTGGATTACTTCTCTTGCACATTATTTGGTCTGAGTTTTCTCTGTGGTAAAAGTGGATGCCTGGTTTGGATCTATCTAAATATTTGTCTGTATTTTTCTATGGATCAAGGATAAAAGGGCTGATTGGCTGTAAAGCTGATACTCCGGGCAAAAAGGTCCTGCTGTCTGTCCTCCGTAAAGGGGTATACCTTCTTCCCCATTTTACAGTCGAGACTGGGCACACCGACGGGACAGCAGTGCAGAGTTCCAACTCTTCGTTTTCGATCTCTAAGAAGCGATCTCTTTATACAGCCATCCCTCTCCTAGGTAGAGAGGGATGAGCCAAGAGGGCCTCTAAGAGACGTACTTGCGAACAGTATAGAAGCTCCATAAGCCCTTCATATCAAAGAATCAGAATATGCTGAGAAGAGGTCAGAAGTGTAATGTGAAACATAGCTTTTTAATGTACAATAAAGACTATACAGAAAAATGGTCAGGAGTACAACGTACAACATACACTATACTGGGAATGGGTCAAAAGTATAATGTACAGTGTAACATAGACTATAGAAAGAAAAGAGAGGAGTTTAATGCACAGCATAGACAATGCAGAGAAGGGGCCAGGAGTAACAGATACTGTTTAGAGTACACAGTTAGTGTTTTTGTCGGTCTTAAGTTTTTTACTTTGATTGTGAATAAGCAATGAAAAATATGTGAGCCAAAAACATGTTGAGCGTGTGTCATCTAATGTTCTTGTCAGTATTGTGTGTTTTTTACATGTGTTGTGCTCTGGCCAGAGTGGATTACTTCTCTTGCACATTATTTGGTCTGAGTTTTCTCTGTGGTAAAAGTGGATGCCTGGTTTGGATCTATCTATCTAAATATTTGTCTGTATTTTTCTATGGATCAAGGATAAAAGGGCTGATTGGCTGTAAAGCTGATACTCCGGGCAAAAAGGTCCTGCTGTCTGTCCTCCGTAAAGGGGTATACCTTCTTCCCCATTTTACAGTCGAGACTGGGCACACCGACGGGACAGCAGTGCAGAGTTCCAACTCTTCGTTTTCGATCTCTAAGAAGCGATCTCTTTATACAGCCATCCCTCTCCTAGGTAGAGAGGGATGAGCCAAGAGGGCCTCTAAGAGACGTACTTGCGAACAGTATAGAAGCTCCATAAGCCCTTCATATCAAAGAATCAGAATATGCTGAGAAGAGGTCAGAAGTGTAATGTGAATCATTGCTTTTTAATGTACAATCAAAAGCATACAGAAAAAAGGTCAGGAGTACAACGTACAACATACACTATACTGGGAATGGGTCAAAAGTATAATGTACAGTGTAACATAGACTATAGAAAGAAAAGAGAGGAGTTTAATGCACAGCATAGACAATGCAGAGAAGGGGCCAGGAGTAACATATACTGTTTAGAGTACACAGTTAGTGTTTGTCGGTCTTAAGTGTTTTACTTTGACTGGGAATAAGAAATGAAAAATATGTGAGCCAAAAACATGTTGAGCGTGTGTCATCTAATGTTCTTGTCAGTATTGTGTGTTTTTTACATATGTTGTGCTCTGGCCAGAGTGGATTACTTCTCTGGCACATTATTTGGTCAGAGTTTTCTCTGTGGTAAAAGCAGATGCCTGGTTTGGATCTATCTAAATATTTGTCTGTCTATTTTTCTATGGATCAAGGATAAAAGGGCTGATTGGCTGTAAAACTGATACTCCGGGCAAAAAGGTCCTACTGTCTATCCTCCGTAAAGGGGTATACCTTCTTCCCCATTTTACAGTCGAGACTGGGCACACCGACGGGACAGCAGTGCAGAGTTCCAACTCTTCGTTTTCGAACTCTAAGAAGCGATCTCTTTACACAGCGATCGACCTAGGAGAGGGATCAGCCAAGAGGGCCTCTAAGAGACGTACTTGCGAACAGTATAGAAGCTCCATAAGCCCTTCATATCAAAGAATCAGAATATGCTGAGAAGAGGTCAGAAGTGTAATGTGAAACATAGCTTTTTAATGTACAATAAAGACTATACAGAAAAATGGTCAGGAGTACAACGTACAACATACACTATACTGGGAATGGGTCAAAAGTATAATGTACAGTGTAACATAGACTATAGAAAGAAAAGAGAGGAGTTTAATGCACAGCATAGACAATGCAGAGAAGGGGCCAGGAGTAACAGATACTGTTTAGAGTACACAGTTAGTGTTTTTGTCGGTCTTAAGTTTTTTACTTTGATTGTGAATAAGCAATGAAAAATATGTGAGCCAAAAACATGTTGAGCGTGTGTCATCTAAGGTTCTTGTCAGTATTGTGTGTTTATTACATGTGTTGTGCTCTGGCCAGAGTGGATTACTTCTCTTGCACACTATTTGGTCTGAGTTTTCTCTGTGGTAAAAGTGGATGCCTGGTTTGGATCTATCTATCTAAATATTTGTCTGTATTTTTCTATGGATCAAGGATAAAAGGGCTGATTGGCTGTAAAGCTGATACTCCGGGCAAAAAGGTCCTGCTGTCTGTCCTCCGTAAAGGGGTATACCTTCTTCCCCATTTTACAGTCGAGACTGGGCACACCGACGGGACAGCAGTGCAGAGTTCCAACTCTTCGTTTTCGATCTCTAAGAAGCGATCTCTTTATACAGCCATCCCTCTCCTAGGTAGAGAGGGATGAGCCAAGAGGGCCTCTAAGAGACGTACTTGCGCACAGTATAGAAGCTCCATAAGCCCTTCATATCAAAGAATCAGAATATGCTGAGAAGAGGTCAGAAGTGTAATGTGAAACATAGCTTTTTAATGTACAATAAAGACTATACAGAAAAAAGGTCAGGAGTACAACGTACAACATACACTATACTGGGAATGGGTCAAAAGTATAATGTACAGTGTAACATAGACTATAGAAAGAAAAGAGAGGAGTTTAATGCACAGCATAGACAATGCAGAGAAGGGGCCAGGAGTAACAGATACTGTTTAGAGTACACAGTTAGTGTTTTTGTCGGTCTTAAGTTTTTTACTTTGATTGTGAATAAGCAATGAAAAATATGTGAGCCAAAAACATGTTGAGCGTGTGTCATCTAAGGTTCTTGTCAGTATTGTGTGTTTTTTACATGTGTTGTGCTCTGGCCAGAGTGGATTACTTCTCTTGCACACTATTTGGTCTGAGTTTTCTCTGTGGTAAAAGTGGATGCCTGGTTTGGATCTATCTAAATATTTGTCTGTATTTTTCTATGGATCAAGGATAAAAGGGCTGATTGGCTGTAAAGCTGATACTCCGGGCAAAAAGGTCCTGCTGTCTGTCCTCCGTAAAGGGGTATACCTTCTTCCCCATTTTACAGTCGAGACTGGGCACACCGACGGGACAGCAGTGCAGAGTTCCAACTCTTCGTTTTCGATCTCTAAGAAGCGATCTCTTTATACAGCCATCCCTCTCCTAGGTAGAGAGGGATGAGCCAAGAGGGCCTCTAAGAGACGTACTTGCGAACAGTATAGAAGCTCCATAAGCCCTTCATATCAAAGAATCAGAATATGCTGAGAAGAGGTCAGAAGTGTAATGTGAATCATTGCTTTTTAATGTACAATCAAAAGCATACAGAAAAAAGGTCAGGAGTACAACGTACAACATACACTATACTGGGAATGGGTCAAAAGTATAATGTACAGTGTAACATAGACTATAGAAAGAAAAGAGAGGAGTTTAATGCACAGCATAGACAATGCAGAGAAGGGGCCAGGAGTAACATATACTGTTTAGAGTACACAGTTAGTGTTTGTCGGTCTTAAGTGTTTTACTTTGATTGGGAATAAGAAATGAAAAATATGTGAGCCAAAAACATGTTGAGCGTGTGTCATCTAATGTTCTTGTCAGTATTGTGTGTTTTTTACATGTGTTGTGCTCTAGCCAGAGTGGATTACTTCTCTTGCACATTATTTGGTCTGAGTTTTCTCTGTGGTAAAAGTGGATGCCTGGTTTGGATCTATCTAAATATTTGTCTGTATTTTTCTATGGATCAAGGATAAAAGGGCTGATTGGCTGTAAAGCTGATACTCCGGGCAAAAAGGTCCTGCTGTCTGTCCTCCGTAAAGGGGTATACCTTCTTCCCCATTTTACAGTCGAGACTGGGCACACCGACGGGACAGCAGTGCAGAGTTCCAACTCTTCGTTTTCGATCTCTAAGAAGCGATCTCTTTATACAGCCATCCCTCTCCTAGGTAGAGAGGGATGAGCCAAGAGGGCCTCTAAGAGACGTACTTGCGAACAGTATAGAAGCTCCATAAGCCCTTCATATCAAAGAATCAGAATATGCTGAGAAGAGGTCAGAAGTGTAATGTGAATCATTGCTTTTTAATGTACAATCAAAAGCATACAGAAAAAAGGTCAGGAGTACAACGTACAACATACACTATACTGGGAATGGGTCAAAAGTATAATGTACAGTGTAACATAGACTATAGAAAGAAAAGAGAGGAGTTTAATGCACAGCATAGACAATGCAGAGAAGGGGCCAGGAGTAACATATACTGTTTAGAGTACACAGTTAGTGTTTGTCGGTCTTAAGTGTTTTACTTTGATTGGGAATAAGAAATGAAAAATATGTGAGCCAAAAACATGTTGAGCGTGTGTCATCTAATGTTCTTGTCAGTATTGTGTGTTTTTTACATATGTTGTGCTCTGGCCAGAGTGGATTACTTCTCTGGCACATTATTTGGTCTGAGTTTTCTCTGTGGTAAAAGCGGATGCCTGGTTTGGATCTATCTAAATATTTGTCTGTCTATTTTTCTATGGATCAAGGATAAAAGGGCTGATTGGCTGTAAAGCTGATACTCCGGGCAAAAAGGTCCTGCTGTCTATCCTCCGTAAAGGGGTATACCTTCTTCCCCATTTTACAGTCGAGACTGGGCACACCGACGGGACAGCAGTGCAGAGTTCCAACTCTTCGTTTTCGAACTCTAAGAAGCGATCTCTTTACACAGCGATCGACCTAGGAGAGGGATCAGCCAAGAGGGCCTCTAAGAGACGTACTTGCGAACAGTATAGAAGCTCCATAAGCCCTTCATATCAAAGAATCAGAATATGCTGAGAAGAGGTCAGAAGTGTAATGTGAAACATAGCTTTTTAATGTACAATAAAGACTATACAGAAAAATGGTCAGGAGTACAACGTACAACATACACTATACTGGGAATGGGTCAAAAGTATAATGTACAGTGTAACATAGACTATAGAAAGAAAAGAGAGGAGTTTAATGCACAGCATAGACAATGCAGAGAAGGGGCCAGGAGTAACAGATACTGTTTAGAGTACACAGTTAGTGTTTTTGTCGGTCTTAAGTTTTTTACTTTGATTGTGAATAAGCAATGAAAAATATGTGAGCCAAAAACATGTTGAGCGTGTGTCATCTAATGTTCTTGTCAGTATTGTGTGTTTTTTACATGTGTTGTGCTCTGGCCAGAGTGGATTACTTCTCTTGCACATTATTTGGTCTGAGTTTTCTCTGTGGTAAAAGTGGATGCCTGGTTTGGATCTATCTATCTAAATATTTGTCTGTATTTTTCTATGGATCAAGGATAAAAGGGCTGATTGGCTGTAAAGCTGATACTCCGGGCAAAAAGGTCCTGCTGTCTGTCCTCCGTAAAGGGGTATACCTTCTTCCCCATTTTACAGTCGAGACTGGGCACACCGACGGGACAGCAGTGCAGAGTTCCAACTCTTCGTTTTCGATCTCTAAGAAGCGATCTCTTTATACAGCCATCCCTCTCCTAGGTAGAGAGGGATGAGCCAAGAGGGCCTCTAAGAGACGTACTTGCGAACAGTATAGAAGCTCCATAAGCCCTTCATATCAAAGAATCAGAATATGCTGAGAAGAGGTCAGAAGTGTAATGTGAATCATTGCTTTTTAATGTACAATCAAAAGCATACAGAAAAAAGGTCAGGAGTACAACGTACAACATACACTATACTGGGAATGGGTCAAAAGTATAATGTACAGTGTAACATAGACTATAGAAAGAAAAGAGAGGAGTTTAATGCACAGCATAGACAATGCAGAGAAGGGGCCAGGAGTAACATATACTGTTTAGAGTACACAGTTAGTGTTTGTCGGTCTTAAGTGTTTTACTTTGACTGGGAATAAGAAATGAAAAATATGTGAGCCAAAAACATGTTGAGCGTGTGTCATCTAATGTTCTTGTCAGTATTGTGTGTTTTTTACATATGTTGTGCTCTGGCCAGAGTGGATTACTTCTCTGGCACATTATTTGGTCAGAGTTTTCTCTGTGGTAAAAGCAGATGCCTGGTTTGGATCTATCTAAATATTTGTCTGTCTATTTTTCTATGGATCAAGGATAAAAGGGCTGATTGGCTGTAAAACTGATACTCCGGGCAAAAAGGTCCTACTGTCTATCCTCCGTAAAGGGGTATACCTTCTTCCCCATTTTACAGTCGAGACTGGGCACACCGACGGGACAGCAGTGCAGAGTTCCAACTCTTCGTTTTCGAACTCTAAGAAGCGATCTCTTTACACAGCGATCGACCTAGGAGAGGGATCAGCCAAGAGGGCCTCTAAGAGACGTACTTGCGAACAGTATAGAAGCTCCATAAGCCCTTCATATCAAAGAATCAGAATATGCTGAGAAGAGGTCAGAAGTGTAATGTGAAACATAGCTTTTTAATGTACAATAAAGACTATACAGAAAAATGGTCAGGAGTACAACGTACAACATACACTATACTGGGAATGGGTCAAAAGTATAATGTACAGTGTAACATAGACTATAGAAAGAAAAGAGAGGAGTTTAATGCACAGCATAGACAATGCAGAGAAGGGGCCAGGAGTAACAGATACTGTTTAGAGTACACAGTTAGTGTTTTTGTCGGTCTTAAGTTTTTTACTTTGATTGTGAATAAGCAATGAAAAATATGTGAGCCAAAAACATGTTGAGCGTGTGTCATCTAATGTTCTTGTCAGTATTGTGTGTTTTTTACATGTGTTGTGCTCTGGCCAGAGTGGATTACTTCTCTTGCACATTATTTGGTCTGAGTTTTCTCTGTGGTAAAAGTGGATGCCTGGTTTGGATCTATCTATCTAAATATTTGTCTGTATTTTTCTATGGATCAAGGATAAAAGGGCTGATTGGCTGTAAAGCTGATACTCCGGGCAAAAAGGTCCTGCTGTCTGTCCTCCGTAAAGGGGTATACCTTCTTCCCCATTTTACAGTCGAGACTGGGCACACCGACGGGACAGCAGTGCAGAGTTCCAACTCTTCGTTTTCGATCTCTAAGAAGCGATCTCTTTATACAGCCATCCCTCTCCTAGGTAGAGAGGGATGAGCCAAGAGGGCCTCTAAGAGACGTACTTGCGAACAGTATAGAAGCTCCATAAGCCCTTCATATCAAAGAATCAGAATATGCTGAGAAGAGGTCAGAAGTGTAATGTGAATCATTGCTTTTTAATGTACAATCAAAAGCATACAGAAAAAAGGTCAGGAGTACAACGTACAACATACACTATACTGGGAATGGGTCAAAAGTATAATGTACAGTGTAACATAGACTATAGAAAGAAAAGAGAGGAGTTTAATGCACAGCATAGACAATGCAGAGAAGGGGCCAGGAGTAACATATACTGTTTAGAGTACACAGTTAGTGTTTGTCGGTCTTAAGTGTTTTACTTTGATTGGGAATAAGAAATGAAAAATATGTGAGCCAAAAACATGTTGAGCGTGTGTCATCTAATGTTCTTGTCAGTATTGTGTGTTTTTTACATATGTTGTGCTCTGGCCAGAGTGGATTACTTCTCTGGCACATTATTTGGTCAGAGTTTTCTCTGTGGTAAAAGCGGATGCCTGGTTTGGATCTATCTAAATATTTGTCTGTCTATTTTTCTATGGATCAAGGATAAAAGGGCTGATTGGCTGTAAAACTGATACTCCGGGCAAAAAGGTCCTGCTGTCTATCCTCCGTAAAGGGGTATACCTTCTTCCCCATTTTACAGTCGAGACTGGGCACACCGACGGGACAGCAGTGCAGAGTTCCAACTCTTCGTTTTCGAACTCTAAGAAGCGATCTCTTTACACAGCGATCGACCTAGGAGAGGGATCAGCCAAGAGGGCCTCTAAGAGACGTACTTGCGAACAGTATAGAAGCTCCATAAGCCCTTCATATCAAAGAATCAGAATATGCTGAGAAGAGGTCAGAAGTGTAATGTGAAACATAGCTTTTTAATGTACAATAAAGACTATACAGAAAAAAGGTCAGGAGTACAACGTACAACATACACTATACTGGGAATGGGTCAAAAGTAGAGATGAGCGAATCGAAGTATCCGAAGTGGAATTCGAGTCGAATATCGGAAAAATTTCGATTCGTGCCGAATCCGAAAAACAGCCTAATTCGGACGCGCGAATCGAAATTTTTCCGAAAATGGCGGCTGACATGTGCGGCGACGGAGCGGGGATGTCGGGGAAGGCGCGCAGACAAGGCGCGCTGCCCCATAATGCATTCCTCAACGACATGTGATCGCATCAGCCAATCAGCAGCCAGCCAGCCAGCACTGTGTAATGGTCGAGGTATATATAGCGGCCATTTTGGAAATCTTCATTTGCCTGCAGTCATTGAACAGAGGCAGACCGCTCTGTACTAGGGACAGGGACAGAGTTAGGGCCACAGAAACGAGAATTGGGGACAGAGAGAAGTTACTTAGGGACAGAGAACCATTACTCAGGGACACAGACTTGTTAATGAGGGCCACAGAATCGTTATTTAGGGACAAAGAAACGCTAGTTAGGGCCACAGAATTCATACTCAGGGACAGACAGAATTTTCACTCAGTGCCAGAGAATTGTTACTTAGGGCCACAGAAACGTTATTAGGGCCACAGAATTTTTACTCAGGGACAGACAGAATTGTTACTGAGTGCCAGAGAATTGTTACTCAGGGACAGACAGAATTGTTACTGAGTGCCAGAGAATTCTTACTCAGGGCCACAGAATTCATTCTCAGGGACAGACAGAATTGTTACTCAGGGACAGACAGAATTGTTACTGAGTGCCAGAGAATTGTTACTCAGGGACAGACAGAATTGTTACTGAGTGCCAGAGAATTGTTACTCAGGGACAGACAGAATTGTTACTGAGTGCCAGAGAATTGTTACTCAGGGACAGACAGAATTGTTACTGAGTGCCAGAGAATTGTTACTCAGGGACAGACAGAATTGTTACTGAGTGCCAGAGAATTGTTACTCGCACAGACACAAAATTGTTACTTGCACAGACACAGAATTGTTACTCGCACAGACACAGAATTGTTACTCAGGGCCACAGAATTCATACTCAGGGACAGACAGAATTGTTACTGAGTGCCAGAGAATTGTTACTCAGGGACAGACAGAATTGTTACTGAGTGCCAGAGAATTGTTACTCAGGGACAGACAGAATTGTTACTGAGTGCCAGAGAATTGTTACTCGCACAGACACAAAATTGTTACTTGCACAGACACAGAATTGTTACTCGCACAGACACAGAATTGTTACTCAGGGCCACAGAATTCATACTCAGGGACAGACAGAATTGTTACTGAGTGCCAGAGAATTGTTACTCAGGGACAGACAGAATTGTTACTGAGTGCCAGAGAATTGTTACTCAGGGACAGACAGAATTGTTACTGAGTGCCAGAGAATTGTTACTCAGGGACAGACAGAATTGTTACTGAGTGCCAGAGAATTGTTACTCAGGGACAGACAGAATTGTTACTGAGTGCCAGAGAATTGTTACTCGCACAGACACAAAATTGTTACTTGCACAGACACAGAATTGTTACTCGCACAGACACAGAATTGTTACTCAGGGCCACAGAATTCATACTCAGGGACAGACAGAATTGTTACTGAGTGCCAGAGAATTGTTACTCAGGGACAGACAGAATTGTTACTGAGTGCCAGAGAATTGTTACTCAGGGACAGACAGAATTGTTACTGAGTGCCAGAGAATTGTTACTCAGGGACAGACAGAATTGTTACTGAGT